>NC_030990.1:1113515-1116787 GCF_000149955.1 Fusarium oxysporum f. sp. lycopersici 4287
TGATGAGAGCGATTTCTGGATTTGAGGCATCAGTACTAACTCTAGCTGGATCCGCGTTGGCACGGGATAAGTGGCGGCCTCAATCTTGAGTTCGACGAGGACACCGCGTGATGTTGGTTATCATTACGCCGACAACTCTGGATCTCCTATGCCGTCATTATGCTAAGGTTCAACAGTTATCGAAGATTCGCCTAGCGCATCGCCATTGTAAGTTTATCTTAACTTTCGCAGCGTTTGTGGATTCCTACCATAGGGCTTGACATGATTCCAATGGCTCCAATTCCCGTTTTGCACGAGACACGTTTGTTGTGATCATTATGCTTCTAAAGAATTGTTTTATTTGAGTCAACATCAGTTTTCAAGATTGTCAAGTACCGATCCCCCAGGGGTTAATTGAACATCATTTTCGGAAGATTCTCCATCCCGCCACACCGTTGTGCCGCTGGATCTTCAAAATTAAACCAACCGCTTTTCTTCCTGAACATGCATGAGCTGAAACACTTGAAGCCACCCCACTGAAACTGTTCTAGAAACCTTCTCATTCTACAGCAATCCACTCTCCAGCTCAACAGCTGATGCAATGGTCTGCGATAATTAATCTATATAGAGCTATCCGCTTGTTCATATCAACGAGCTGCTTACCCCAAGAGTCACTAGCACAAAAGTATTATGGACGACTCATGGATCGGCCCCTATACCCGCGCCTTTAATGTCATATTGCGCGTCAAAGCAACGTCCCTCGCTGAGACGCTGCGACCACCGGGCTGCGGAAGAATGACCGCAATTACAACAACCACAGTTAAATACGAAGTTCCTCACCGTCTGGCCAACCGGAGGGCATTCGTTATTCAATTGCCATGGAGCTAATAGTGCCAGGGATGCTCAGCACTTCGCCGATTGCCACCCGCTCCGTCCCGATTCAAACTTGATAAAAGCCCGCTGTTATATCAAGGTCCAGGGCTCATGTACTTTTAGTATTACTCCAACGTTCGTCCTGCATTAGCGCTAACGATACGATTATTCAACGTTACTTCACGGCAACATAGCCGATTGCGGTATAAAATCATGACATGAGCGGATAGCGGGAGCTACCAGCGCCTTGGTGGCTTGCTAATTACCGTCAAGGAGCACCCTTCAGGGTTCGATGGGATGGCCCGTACATATTTGCTGCAATCCGGTTCGGCCGGTAGGTGCTTGACATGTTTAGCATGTCAGAAAATGTCTTATATGCACATGAAGAAGGCTGGGGTTCTCAAAGTTCGTTGACCCCCTGCATGTCATTAAATACTCTTCAGGGCGCGTGAAAGAAGCGTTGACATCTTGCAACAAGGATTCCCATGTGATGAACAGGTACGACTTTCCGGAGCCCGAGGAGCCGGAGACGTGATGCCGCATCAGCTCATCTGAGATCTATGGTTACATTTGTCCGAGTGCACCAACTGTTATTTCGAACCGACACGATATGAACCACCAAGGAACAGGAGTGCTTTTCATGACGGGTACCAGCCATAATTGCCCGTCCACACGATCACAATCCAAACATTACAGCTTCTTTCGAAGGCCGGGCATGGGGTTTTAAAACTACAAAGGTATGTTTATACATGAGGTTGGATGAGCGCCCCGCTCACCACCCTTCTCATCATGATCACAGCAACATGCTCAATCCAAAGTCGTGAAATGTCAACTCTTTGCAAAATTTGCTTATCGCTTAACCCAGGCGGGCATCTTGCGTGCCTTGACATGGCCGTGCTTCTTCCTCTCCACTGTCCTTGGGTCTCTGGTGATACACCCAGCTGTAAATACGAGCGTTAGTCATTGCAACATAACCCATCGCGACGGTGATTATCAAGCACATACCTTTTCGAAGAGCAGTTTTGAGCGCTGGCTCGTGAACGATCAGAGCTTTGGCAACCGCCAACGTAAGAGCCTCGGCCTGACCGGTTGTTCCACCACCCTCCACCAATGCCCAGACATTGTACTTGTCTAATCTCTCAGTGGCCTGAAGAGCCCAGACCGCACTCTCACGATCATGAACACGACCGAAGGCTTGGCTGAGGGTCTTGCCATTGATCAGCACCTCTCCTGTACCCTCCACAACCCAAGCCCGAGCAGTAGATTCCTTTCTCTTGCCGACACCAATGGCTCGTCCAAACTTGTCGACTGTCACCTCATGAGGTACGTTCATGAAAGGGTTGATGTCTCGCTTAAAATCCTCAAGAGCAACCCGGACTTCCTCAGGGAAGAGTGAGGTCTCAATCTGGTTCAGGCGCTTGGCAACTCGAATCACCTTGGCGTAGTGGGAGGCCTTAATTGGTTCACCAAGTTTCGATCGCATTTCATCGAGCTTTACCCAAGCTGTCGGAGGAGCAGCGCTTGGGGGTAGTGTCGGAAGAGTGTAATATTTGGTGAGAAGACGAGCAATTCGGAGGTACATCTCATTGAATTGAGGTTCCCGAGAGAAGTACGAAGCCGAGACGGGAACGGCTCTTGCATGCTGGACGTCTTGGAATGGCAGAGAAATCTTCGAACTCGAATCTATCACGGCGAAAGGGTCGGTCTTGGGTTCGACGATCGTTGAAGATGTTTCACTGGCGATGCTTCGTACACCGAGGGGAAAAGTCGCTCTTTGCAAGGCAGGCTGAGGCCATGGTGCTCGGAAAAGTTTGCCTTGACATCTTAGCTGCCGTAGGCTGTGTGTAAATGTCGACATGATGGCCAATTCGGAGGATGGCCCCGTCGGTATCGTATCGGACCACGAGGTTCACTGACTGTCCAAAAAACTTCACGGGAATTCAAGGTCCATCACGGGCTAGCTGAGTCGGTGAGGTCACGTGGATAGGATGTCCGAATAGACTTATCTGTACGCCACATGTCTCACCCGCCACACTGCATCACAGCCACTTCTTTCGCAGCTCGTTGCTCGGGCAGTAAGGCAGGACCCCACTAGCGCGGGGCAAGCAATTTGACACACTTATTAGAAAAAAACTTCCCCTCCCTCTTTTTTCTCCTCCTCATTCCTCCTTCGTCTCTTTGTCTGTCAACTTGTCTGTTCTCAGCTGCCTCAGCAAAGCAATCAAGATGGCTTTCGGAACTCTCTTCACCCGCGAGGTACATACTCTCGAGCATTGAAATTGAATCTGAATTTGCTGCAAGTGCAAACAAAGAGCGTCGTTACTGACTGGTCTTGGTTCTTCCAGAACAACTGCCGTTCTACCGCCATACGCGCGGGCTGCTAAGGCGAACGACATCGAGCTCAACATCGTCGAGGCCGA
>NC_030990.1:1117162-1288397 GCF_000149955.1 Fusarium oxysporum f. sp. lycopersici 4287
CGCTATAGTCACCTCACAGAACGAGAAGACCACTCTTCTCGTTTAAGACCGAGCAGGAGTATGTCTATGTCTACGGCCCCTTGAGAAGTTCTCGTGCTAACCAACCATAGCTATGCTTCTATCCTGAAGTGGATGTCCTTCTTCAACTCTGAGGTCCTTCCCAGCCTCATCGCTTGGTTCGGTCCCCTCAAGGGCGACGCTCCCTACAACAAGAAGAACGTCGATGATGCCTCCAAGGCTTCCTTGAAGGCTTTCTCCGTGGTCGAGGAGCACCTCATCCGCAACACCTTCCTTGTTGGCGAGCGCATCACCCTTGCCGACCTCTTCGCTGCTGGCATCGCTGTCCGTGGCTTCCAGTACTTCTTCGACAAGCAGTGGCGCGAGGAGAACCCCGCCGTCACTCGATGGTTCGAGACTGTCCGCGCTCAGCCCATCTTCGCTGAGGTTGCTGAGAAGGTTGAGCTCCTCGAGACTCCCGCTCTTACCAACACTCCCCCCAAGAAGCCTGAGCAGCCCAAGAAGGAGGCCAAGAAGGAGGTCAAGAAGGAAGCTGCCCCCGCCGCTGAGGCTGCTCCCGCTTCTGACGAGGCTCCTGCTGCCCCCAAGGCCAAGCACCCTCTTGAGGCTCTCGGCCGCCCCTCTTTCCCTCTCGATGAGTGGAAGCGCCAGTACTCCAACATCAAGGACCACAACGAGGCCATGAAGTACTTCTGGGACAACTTCAACTTCGAGGAGTACTCCATCTGGAAGGTTGACTACAAGTACAACGAGGAGCTTACCCTCACCTTCATGTCCAACAACCTGATCGGTGGCTTCAACAACCGTCTTGAGGGTTCCCGCAAGTACATCTTCGGATGTGCTGCCGTCTACGGCGAGAACAACGACTCCGTCATCCAGGGTGCTTTCGTCATCCGAGGCCAGGAGCACGTTCCCGCCTTCGATGTCGCCCCCGATTGGGAGAGCTACAACTTCGAGAAGCTCGACCCCACCAACCCCGAGCACCGACAGTTCGTCGAGGATGCCTGGGGCTGGGAGAAGCCCATCACCGTCAACGGCAAGGAGTACAAGCTTGCTGACGGCAAGGTCTTCAAATAAACAAATTAAAAAAAGGAAAAAGAAAACAAGAGCGATGATGATAATGGCTTATGGTTAAATGGTTGGGGAGGGTAAATGAGTTTATGATATTTTATGCCTCATGAAGGCCCTGCCGGCTGGCAATTCCCTATGTAGTACCCAAAAGAACGAAGAGCTGTCTGTTACTTATAGACAATTGAAAGGATTTTTTTTTGTGAGATGAAGTTTGTGTCGCCTTTGGCAATGGCCATTTATGTTCTATCATCAACATGCTATGAAGTTGTATCTTATGAGGCCTTGGGCCTCGGGTATCTCTGAATGAATCTAAAGCGTCTATGATATCCTGTGATTCATCTTATTCCTGATACTTCCCACATTGGCGCAGGGTCAAACCTGACTAGGCTGCATCCTCTGGCAAGACATAAACTGGATCAAGCTTGAAAGGTGACTGTCTTACAAAGCGGCTGATATCCGCCTGGTAGGCCAGTTCATTCAGGTAATCGTGAACCTGGGGCAAGACATTGGGCATTTCCGTAGACAGTCCGGAGAACTCTGGAAGCGTAAGCGTGTTGAATGGTTCACTCCGGCCCTTCTCTAACGAGTCATCAACCAAAATAGTGTTGCTCTGATTCCAAAGACCTCCCTTATGAGCCTGGGGATGAGCAGCCCTCACCCGCGGATTAGTCCATACAGTCGTGAGGCGTTTGTAGACCTGCACTTTTGCGTTATAATCACCCTCCGAGAGACCAAAAGAATCACGACCCCAGACGACAAGAACCTGCTCACGCTGCTCAGGTGTGAGGAGCTGTTCAACCATCTTGTTGACGTTTTCAGGACGGGCTGAGGACCAAATCGCAACATGGAAAGCGTCGAGGCAGTATTTCATGAAGGTCTTTGCATGAGGTCGCTCGACGAAGTTGAAGGGCCGGCGTTTGTTGGGTCGATAGAGGAGAGTACCGTTGAGGTCCATTATAATGAGAATGCGACGCGGTTGAGGGAGTCGTTCGGGGCTGAGGTTTGCTTGGGCCATATATTGGGGCGTAGGTTCAGGAACACCACCAGAGGCTCTGCTTGGGATCTTGTGGGGCGATGAAGAGCGGCGTTGAGTTGGAGGGGCCTGGATCATTGCCTTGGGGCCTTTGGGGATTCTAAGAGGAGTTAGTAACATGGTACGAAAAGACTGCATGCCATAGAGTTTAGGGGGCTCTCCATGCATCCTCAGGTGAATTCAGTCTTATTCCAGACCGGAATCCTAACTGATGGTCTATACACTTCCAAAGTCCTTCGGAGCTTTGGAATGCCGCCAGAAGCCTTATGAATATATGAGATAGATCTTCTGAACATACTTTGCGTCTGCAGCCGCTTTACTCTTCTTCTTGGGGCCTTTGGGCGCATTCTTGAGCGCATCACTCTGTCTCGGTTGCGCCAACGTGAGGCCCGGTATGTTCATCGGCCTGAATGACGACCCATTCGGCACGACGGGCTCTTTATATCCTGTCATGGCTGCAGCTGGGAGAAGGAAAGAAGCATCCTGGAGTGGTAAAGTGTGTGGTGCTGTGGAGTTGAATGGTAATGGAGAAATAAAGCTATAGTCAAAGAATCTATGAGCACGGGATGTACAAGAAAATGCAATATTGCGGGTTTTCACGAAACGGCGAGCGGTGCCCAGCATGGGGAAAGGAGGAAGAGAGGCGCAATTAAAGAAGAATGCGATTTGCGACACCAACGTTTGGCTTTTCTTAACTTTAGCGGCCGAAATCGCGGGGCAGCAGGGGGTGGGCCTAGGTCCATTTATGCGAATCATTAAATAGAGGGACCATGGCAGCATTTTTAGACTGACCATGTACTGTAATTACTGTGCTATAAGAGGCTACTCAGGACTGCAGGACCTTATGGACTCTAGTATGTAGCAAGAATAACACTCGATCTTCTTAAGTCTTGATCTTGAGGTAGGGTTTAACCAGTGACCATCTCAGAACGTTCAATACGGTTATTCACTTACCGGGGCACTAAGATAAGACCTCTTCGTGGGGCTTATCAAAGCTGGAAAATAAAAAAGTTCCCAGCGCCGCTATGATCAAACATTGAAGAGCGCTTGTTTAATTACATACAGCAGCACAACATGGCTTTCAAGCGAAAAACCTCATCGTCATTTGGACTGGAGAGAAGAGTGCGACCGAGGAGAGAGGATGAGTGGGTAGAAGAGCCAGAGAGTCAAGGTTCCTCAAGTGAGGACGATGATGAGGTTGAGGAGGAGGGTATTCGAGGCGTATCCGATGATGATGATGATGATGATGATGATGACGAGGGAGAGGAAGATCAAGAATCTGAAGAAGGGTCGGAAGATGAATCAGAGGTAAGGCCATTAGGTCCCTCCTCGAAAACACAGTGCTGATTATAGAAAAGCCTGAGCAAGACACGCCAAAGATAGACCTCTCATCGGTCTCATTCGGAGCTCTCGCAAAAGCACAAGCATCACTGCCATCTGCTGGCCGCAAATCGAAATCGAAGAAATCGACCGATGAAGACGCTTCAAAAACAGAAACGCCAGCACCCAGGAAATCCACCAAATCAAAGGACGACCCCAAGCCCAAACGATCTTCCAAACACGCCCCCCAAGAACAAACCTCCAAAAAGCCCGTATCTCGCCGCCGTGAGATCCTCCCAGATAACCGGCGCCAATATCGCGATCCTCGCTTCGACCCCCTAGTAGGCCGCGTCGATGAAGAGAAAGCTAGCAAAGCATACGCCTTCCTCGACGAATACCGCGACAAGGAGATGGCCGACCTTCGCGCCCAGATCAAGAAGACCAAAGACTCCTACGAGAAGGACAATCTAAAGCGCCAACTCCAATCTATGGAATCTCGCAAGAAGGCCAACATGCGAAGACAGGAAGAGGAGAGATTGCTAAAGGACCATCGCCAGAAGGAGAAGGAGCTTGTGGCGCAGGGCAAGACGCCGTTCTACCTGAAGAAGAGCGAGCAGAAGAAGCAGTTGCTTGTTAATAGATATGAGGGTATGAGCAAGGGACAGGTTGATAGGGCGATTGAGAGGAAGAGGAAGAAGGTTGCTGGTAAGGAGAAGAAGGAGTTGGACTTTTTACAAAGAGGTTCTCGACCACGAGGATAATCGAGTTACAAGATCAGAAAGTTTACATCAGTATAGCGATTGGGCTTACTATCTGAGTTGTGTAAAAGACCTACGATTGTTTCGGACAGGAGTTCATACACCATCGCTTTGACTCCATTTGTCCACCAACGCATACGTCAAACATAGCGATATTGCATTTCAAAACATCTGCCTTAGTTTTTTACAAGCCACTTATGACTTAGATATGCATTTCAGCCCACCATAGCTTCTGAACATCCCTCCAACGGCCCAACCTTTCCCCTCAGTAAAAAGTTCACAGAAACAGCAAAAGAGAAAACATACAACAGCGAGGATTCGCTGGTCGTCACCGACCCAACT
Source organism: Fusarium oxysporum f. sp. lycopersici 4287 (assembly GCF_000149955.1). Lineage (NCBI taxonomy): Eukaryota > Fungi > Ascomycota > Sordariomycetes > Hypocreales > Nectriaceae > Fusarium > Fusarium oxysporum. The sequence goes on from NC_030990.1 coordinate 1,121,705, forward strand.
ACTAGTTCGCCCCTTATCAGCTTATCTATGGGAGAGCGGACGGGATCCCGAGTTCTCTGATAGGTATGGTCGTATGTGATTGTCCTCGTTGCAATTCTCACTTAAAACAAGAGTCTGATGAGGCGGTTGGCAAACAAGGTGATCATATTAGTGAAAACAAACCCCCAGAGGGACCACCACCGTGTACAGGAATAGCATAGCTTGGTAAATTAAAGGACTATGAAAGAGATTGGATATTTACTGGTTGAGCAATAGATGGATGAGCTAGGTCAAAATAGCAGACAAACATACGACAGCGGATATGTCCTAGCTGCCGCCAACGCAACTGCCAAGTCGCCTACTTATCTGACTTGGAAGGCTTCTCCCATATGAACTTTATCTGATACTTGACACATCATTCTTGTTTGTCGTAATGGTTCTATCAACGAAGGACAACCCAAGAGGTCACAAACGGATATAGGGTAATGCAGCCACAACGTCAATTAACGGGTAACTATGGGTCTACTGTTAAGATCCGTGATTGGCCCGATTGCCGTGCACATCATTGAAACGCAAGTGTAAGTGTGTAGAAGGATAGTAATCATGTGGTCAATTAATCAAAGGAAGCCAATGACTACTTATTCAGATGAATGATATTGTATATCATATCGTATGTGCCTTGCCTCGGCCTCAACGTCATACTCATACTAAGTCATCTCTTGCCGGCCTAGAATAAAACAGGTATCTCATCACATTTATATCTCCGCCTTCTCTTAACGAGCCTGGTGATAATCACTTCAAGCTAGTCCTGAATAGTAATCAATATGTACTCCTTTGTTTAATATCCATTCTTGGTCCCATAAATCATTGCTCTAACACCGAATAGCCTGCATCTGCAAGAAAGGCGAGATCATTCCTCGTACTCTTCCTTGGGCAATATCACCTCGCTCAGCCCGCAAATTTCCTACATCTTGTTAGCTTCCAGCCAAGCAAATGACGGCCGAGAGAGATGTTTACCTTCCGCTTCCGTTTGAAATCTGTATAGAAAGAGTTCCATATTATCCTTGCTGCGCAGTCCTCAGCGCCATCTGACAAAGTCGTGCAGTTGGGCTGCGACTGGAGGCGAAGCTCCTCATCCGTTTCTATCCATGGCTTAGGAAGCGGCCAATCAGAAAAATGGACGAGTTTCGCTTCGTTATAGACAGTGGCGGGATCCCAAGGCTCAGTATCAGAGCCGAGATACCTCTTGTGATTATCTGCACGGAACTCACCCGTTAACAGATCATAGGGACGATGCGGGAGGACAAGGGCACTCTCGCGATACAGGTAGTTCACAATCTCCATATCGAAGTCGTTCTCAGAGGCAGAATCCACCTTGGCCATAATGCGAGCAAATTCTTTTTCAGAAGGTTGAATAAGTATCACCTGAGATGAGAGGATCTCCTTCTCGGGGAACAGCCAGTAGGCTCTTGGCATAGCTACTGGTGCTGGGGGCGAAAGAAATAGTTCATCCATGTCTTGTAAGAGCGTGGAATCAGAATCGATAGAAAGCACCCGGCTGTATTGAGTCTGATTAAAAGCGAGGAGCTTCGTGTAAGAATCGGCCCAGGTATCTAAAGACGGCACTAGTTAGCCTGGTTCGTGAATAAGAAGTATACCGAAATGGAGTAATGAGAGTATTCGTTTACCATCTTTATTGTCCTTGTGCTGAACTGTAATGGGAACGAGCTTGACTCGATATTCATCGCGAGCTTTTATGAGCAATTGGGTATCCACAGAACTACCGTTATTTGCCTCGAACATGTGAGAAGGATACATCATCACACGGTCGGCACGACTCGAAAGGCGATCCAACGATTCGAAGAACATGACTGAGTTACAGAGATAATCGCTATTGGTGACATATTGCGTGTAAGCGAAGCGCGACCAGTCGACCTCGATTGAGCCATGGAATTTCAATGGCTTCTCGGAAAGAAATCCGTTATTTGAGAGGACGAAGAGGACGAAGAAGGCAAAAGTGAGTCCTGCTGCCCATCGATATCGCCTTGATGCCATGAAGCTTGGCGGGAATGGAGGTGTCAGTTCAGCTAATAGTTTTGCCATTTGTCTCGTAGGGCGCGATAGCTGAGTTGTAGAAGCCACTTGCAAGGCATTCAATGGGAGATTTTAATTATTGAGAAGCTGTATTGCGCGAATGAGCAAGTAAACGCTAAGTGCGATGAGACTGTATCCAGGTAGAGAGAGTGGTAGAAAGGAGCCAGTCCTTATAGAATTATACAGTATTGTCAAGTAGAATGAAGCTGAAGTCTAGATAATGAATGTTTAAAAAGGAAACGGGAAAAATGAAAAAGGGAGAATACGAGCAAACCAACAGAATCTGAGTGAAATCCAAAGCCAACTGCCGACCAACAGAACGAATAAATGAATGCTTGCAGCATGGCACCTAATTTAGCAAAGACCCTGGGAAGACACTTTTGTCTAGGCGCTTAGATATGAATTAACCCTGCAAGATTTGTTATACCTACTTAACCTGCCTAGTTGTGAGAAGAGACAATAAACGTTTCGCCAATCAGATGAAGCCCTTGGGCCCCGGTCGATATTTTTATTTGCGGTGTTTCAGGGATTAAGACGTCCTAACAACCAACACTCAATATTCTCTGTGTACCTGGTGTACATGGCGTGACTTATCACGTAAGGTACTTCATTCTAGACGGACACACGACGCCTTCATTTTTTTGTCCTCATTTGGATCGCATATCCTCTCGGATAGGGAATATACGTTCGTGAAGTTGTTGCATGTTCGTTGTTCTGTCTATGCGCACTCTTAAGAATCCATAGCCATGACCTTCTAGGCCCAACAAACGATCATGATTATTCTGATCGCTCTGTTTCTAGAGAGCACAGAGCCTTGAGTTGAGAGAATTTTCCGGGCGCTCCAGAGATCATGTTTGCAGTATGCGTACTTCATTGTTGGTGACGCAGAGAGGCTTGCCAGGGCATGAAGACTTGTTGTTGGTGCAGTGAGTCTCCAAGGGGTAGAGACTTATTTTACATCCTTGGAAAAGCATCTATTGTATGCGTGTTGGTTGTGCTCTTACAGGCCAAGTGGGCTGAGTTGAGCTCGTGAATCCACCATTGGCCGAATCATGCTACAACTGGGATTCCTCATCCCAGGACTGAGGAATCAGGGTTAGGACAGTTGGGACAGCTGGGTCTTGTTTGAGTTCTTCATCGAGTCTGGTCTGCTCCCACCGCTTTGCACGTCTTCCTTTTCTCCCGACCTCCTTTCATAGGGCGCTCTGCATATCTAAATACCTCGGTTAGTCTTCTTACGCCCCTTTTATGGTTATTCATATCCTCTGTTCGTTCCTCGTCCTGTCTCAACAAACCTTTGACTATGCTGGCAACCCTTATAACACTTACATTGGCATTGATAGCCACCATTTCGGCCGAAGTAACCCCCAGAGAGGTCAAATGGACGGACGATACGTTTGGACCGGACGGTCCTTGGCGTGCAGTCAGTATTCGGATGGGGAATGAAGAATCGTCAATAGGTCTATATCCTGGCAGCGCTTGGGAGTCGTGGTTGATCCAAGATCGATATTGCAGAAAGGGCACATGCTTCGCGTCTAAAGCTGGTACCTACGACAACTCTTCCGGTACGCAAGGAGGTATTCAGATGCCTGCAGATCTCAGCGGCTTTATGCTTGGTTTGGACTTGAAAGGCAATCCAGCAACTCGACATTTGGACCGTATGTGGTTGAACGGGGCTATAGTGGAAAACGTGAGCCTTGCTCTTTTGGAGTCTCAGAAGATCAAATATCCTGGCGGCCAGACATCGCCGTTCTTCGCTGGCTGTTTAAGTCTAGGTGGAAGGCGGGCTATAAACCAGAGCTTCTCCCAAGACGATGGTCCAGCCATCAACGCAAGTCTCGTGCCAGGCTGGATGTGGGAACACGAATGGACAAGATCGAGCTCTTTCGGCCTGCATATCGGATCGGTACAACCTGACATATCCGGGTCCTTATGGTTTGGAGGCTACGATCAGAACCGTGTTATCGGAGAAGTCCTCAATATGAACGGAGGTCCGAGAGACGGGATCACACTTCGAGATATCGGTATCGACGTTATAGGAACCAAGTCTCCTTTCGAGTTCGATTCGAAAGATGGCCTACTTGCCAACGGAAACTCCTCTATTGGAGGTAGCCTCAAAGTCTTGGTTGATGGCTGCTCGCCTTACTTTACGCTGCCCAGGTCGACCTGCGATAGCATCGCCGCCCATCTCCCTGTCAAATTCAACAAAGATCTTGGCCTATACATATGGGATACGAAGTCAGACAGATATAAGGAAATTATCAACTCTGCCTCGGCCCTAAGCTTTTCATTCATCTCCAACTCAAACACTGATCCAATAAAGATTCGTGTCCCTTTTATGCACCTCAATCTAACCCTCTCGGCACCTCTATCTGATAAACCAACGCCTTATTTCCCTTGCCACTCGAATGGAAAGGACCAGTATGTTTTAGGCCGTGCATTTCTTCAAGACGCCTTTGTTGGGGCCAACTGGCACCCGGATATCGATACCTGGTGGTTAGCCCAAGCCCCAGGCCCCAATATCCAGGCTACACCCAATGTTGTATCGATCGGAGAGAGAGACAAGACCGTGAGCAAGGGCGGGAATGATTGGAAGGTATCCTGGAGTGGAGTTTGGGATGACCAAGAAGCACCGTCCAGTACCCCTACAGCGGATAGCACCGACAAAAAGGGAGACACAAAGGGGAACGAAGAGGGCAGCAAAGAGGACGACCAAGAGGATGACAAGGTTGGAATGTCGGTTGGAGCCAAAGCTGGCATCGGTGCTGGTATTGCTGCCGCTGTCATAGCGGCCGGAGTGGGCGTCTTCTTGTGCTGGCGTCGACGTCGGAATCAGCCCCAAGAGGAGTCGACTACAGAACCCGTGGCAACAGTTGATGAGTCAAAGTTACCATCGGTAGTTTTGTACCCTCAAGAATTGCCTAGCCAGGAAGTGCAGCCACCTTATTATCAAAGGTTTGAATTACCTTCCTGAACCTGGGGCGGGTTCATTGGGCGTCTTGACTTTCTTGTTTGCTTGCTTGTTTATATCTTTTGCACAATATCTTAGCCATTATTCCCATATTAGATTTTGACCTTTGTCTCTTTGTCCTTCGGATACAGTATCAGGTCTTGTAATACCCAGAAGCGCTCACATTATGATACCTCATTATCCCTCTCATGACGTTACACTGTTTGCTCAGGTGATCATTGTCCCATCACATTTCCAAGGCCAACGAAACTCTTGTCACGGCCCTGAACGCGATGATTTCATAGACTTGTCATGCATGAGCCAAGGCATATGTCGTATTCCAATAGCGCTGCAGGCGTTAAGTCAAGCAAAAGCAGTACATCACATATCACTACTTAGGTATTGATTCCGCGCTTACCTCCTATCTTTAGTCTATATATAGAATAAGACAGAATACATCATTTTGTATCATCACTAGTCATACGTAATTAGTCAATTGTAACAGTGACCCATCACGACAGCGTAGAGCCGCCAGCCTAGTACAAAGTTAACCCAGGTTCTATGACACATTAATTTTTAATGGAAGCAAAAGAGAAAACTATGAATACCTGTGATTGACCCCTCCACGAGTTACACGGTGCCTCGTGCTCTCTTTCACAGTCTGGTGTGTGTTGTGTAAGTTGGCAGTTGAAGACGGCTGTTTTGCAAACTTAGTTGTCATGGCGTCCCTTCAAGTTGAGCCTCAACCAGGTACAGATGCTATTTGTCTCACCAGAGACTTTTGTTTGCAATAGCCAATAATCACTCTGCTGTCCCTACGAACCAAAGACCATGTATAAAACACTGCAGTATACTACTCACCCCCTCCCTGTTCGAGCTTTTCATTATCAGCTTTGTCTTCCACTCACTTGCCCAGCATGACAACCTCTTCTCCCCCACCTTTGAATGAACACTCCAGAACCACCAGAGATAAAGGCAAGGGCAGGACCAAACCGTTTTTTTGACGAGGTCGTTAGGCAGGGCGTCCTTTTTGAGACCGACAGCCCTGATTATCCAGAGGGCCAGAGCATCATGCCACGTCAAGTCAGCGTCGACTCCATGCCAACGTCCGGCCTCACAGACGAACAACTTATCAATGAGTTTAAGTCTATTATTGCGAAGTATACTAACTCGAGGTCCCGAAACTTTTTGGGATTTCCTGGTGCTACTATGTGCCCTGCTGCACTTGGGGCAGCCCTCTTGATACCACTTCTAAACCAAAACATGGCGAACCCAGAGACTTGTCCGCCAGAAGCGACCCTTGTTGAGATGGAAGTCATACACTGGTTACGTGAGGCACTTGGCTATCCTGTACTTGGAACCTACACCAAAGCCATGGATATCGGCGGAGCCTTTACGCCTGGGGGATGTCTCTCAAATACTGTTGCGCTTTTGGCTGCGAGAGAAAAGGGGTTTCCCGGGTCACGCTTCGAGAGGCATTCCAGTGCTGCTGAGCAAGATCCGTGTGTTGGTACCAGATATGGCAGAGAATCACTCAATACGCGCAGCCATGGCCACGATATCACTTGGCGAGGAGAATATCATACCAGTTACCGTTGATGCTGAGTTTCATATGGATCAAGAAGCCTCAAGGCACATCATCGACCAAGAAAGGGGTCCAGGAAATACCATCATGGTCTGTGTTGCATATGCAGGTGATCCAACGTGTTTGAAGATCGACGATTTACATGGTCTAGCGCAGATCCTTCAAGACAAAGATATCTGGCTTCACGTTGATGCCTGTCACGGCAGCCAACTTGCCTTCTCAAAACATCATCACTATAAGCTGCAAGGCATCGAAAAGGCAGACCCAATTACGATTGACCCGCAGCAAACAATACTAGTTCCATATGACTGCTCTTTGGTCCTGTTCATGATGCCGGTTGCTTCGATCAGGAATGATAGCCGCAACAGGGTCGATAAGGAGGTGATTGTCAAGCAAAAAGGTTGTACCACCTGGGAGGAACTTCTTGAGGTTTTGGAGGATGGTAAATATTCCTGTACCAGGGAAACCGTTGAGAATAACAATCTTGCCGGAGGGGTTCTGCTCAGGAAACTCAGGGTCTTGAAAGCGATGGTCTTGCAGAGTCGTCATATTTTCGAGTACCGTCCTAGTTGAGAGTACTGAGTAATTTAGAAGTGGCATGTGAGATTTGGTGGTGCTGATATGTACGAACAGATAAAATTTTCAGGCGGGCTATCTATTTACGTGAGTCACTGATATATGTTGTGCATGTACCAAAGTTTGTAGATTGCGGTGTTACTACAGACTCAAAGTTTACCTTTCATCACTGTTTAACTTTACACAAACTTCCAGCGCTGGAACCTCTTACACTCTTCCCATTAGATAGGCTATATCTATCTTCTGAACTATTACAATCGACCTTAGTGACACTACCAAAAAGTATCCGACACAAACAAAAGTTTGCAGATGGCGTTATCCTGTATCTAACTGCCTCACATAGCGGGTCTTATTTTCTACCCCCGCAGCCTGAAAACAGGTTGCCAGACTTGCATAATCCTGCGTTTCTGATACCTGTACGTCCAATGTGGTGTCCCTATCAACAATGCTGAGTTTGGACATCGGCCTAATGCCATGCTTTCTTACTCAAGTGATCATGCTCGTTTAGCCACCATCAGCTAGTCAGGCAAGCTGTTACACTGAAAATTTATACTCACATTGCCAAACGCAAATAGAAGTAATGCATAGTATATCAATCACTCGTGGATCCCACGTTCACCTCCCGCCGTCATTGCTTATATGAGAAAGCAGATGGGATTCGTATTACCCACGCCATGTAGTCGTACATGCTTGGGAAGGCTGAAACAAGGGCTCATTGCAACTATACCACGAGCAAAAGCAATGCGTAGACCATTAACTAGTCACTCGTCAAGTCAATAACCTCTGCAGCATGCTCAATCCTGCGCTTTTCTCCCGTGGCTGGTCGGCGAGAAAAACTTGCCTGACCAGTCTGGCCAGTGCAGAGTTTCTCAATCTTTTCAAAATCCGAGCCGAGCAGCGTCTTGAGTTCGTCCCCTTTAAATCGACTGAACTGTTCAACAAGACAGACTCTCCATTTCTGCCAGTCCTGCCGCTTCACGTCCTGAAGTCGAGTTGTCTTGGTCACAACCAAGGTATTGGGGTTCGTATCCCGCCGTGTTTCGTGTTTGCACCCTATGCCTGCTCTGTCCACTTGTTGATGGATATGCTGACGACGTTTTTTGTTTATTGCGAATCTCCCAGTCATTTCTGTTGGGTGATTGAGAAAACCGTTCACCCACTCGCAGTCTCTACAGTCACACTGGACGCTTGGGAGTGACCAATCTGTAGGCCTAGCAGGCTGTGGGCCAAGACAAACATCAAGTACGGCCTGGACAACAGCCGAGAAGAATTTCTGACATGATGGGGTGCTAAGAGGTATAGAATACTCATGAAGAAGTGGAATGATTGAACGCAGAAAAGGCAGCCAGAGCAGGTAGAGCTCTGGTCGTGGGAGCTTGCTGGCTTGCAATGTGACTTTGACCAAAAATTGATCCTTGAGATTATCCAACTCTGTGCTGACTTTGCAAAGCTTGGAGAAGAAGTCCTTCAAGGTCTCCCACGAGACTGCAGTCCCTATTTCACGTTTGGCTTGGGGCGGTACAGTTATCCAGGAGGGTCGACTTTTCTTTGCCTCCTCTTGGACAGCTTTTTCATCCCGCAGTAAAGTAAAGTCCTGTGAAGTGATCAAAAGCCGTGCCATAGTTCGGTAGAGCCGTATTCCTTCTTGGTGGGGAAGTTTGCCGTTGGTGCTCATGTTCATTAGTTGAGATAAGACCCTAAAGCCAAGTGCAGGAACTGAAAGCCTCTTCTCAAAAATGGGCACGACACTTTGCGTTCGTCAGCATCATAGACCCGACTAGGGGGTTGAAAGAACTCACCACTCCCTCAGGAACAGGATGGGGTCGTCGAAGTATAGCGCCATAGAAATTATGGAGGATCCATCATGTCTTGTGACATCTCTAGGGCCGTCGCCTTCAACAAAGGCGTGCAACATTTCACGAGTCCAGTCCATGATGGGCGCAGGCGTTGGAAGAGCATCGACGGCCAAGTCACGAGGTAGAGGAACCAAGTGAGAGATGGCTTGAAACTTGAGTCCTAGTTTATAAGGCTTAGTCAGTGCAACGGAGAGTCTGTTGTACGTTAACAAGGGATCTCAAACCATGCGTTGACCAAAACATACCCTCCTTTGATCTTGCTGAACCTCTCCATAGCCTTGTCTTCCCCGTCAGGCTTGATCATCCACTGCCTAAGAGAGGTAAACACGTTCGATGGCAGGATTTTGAACAGCTTAGCTATAATTTCATCGACAAGCTGATACTCTCGATGCCGTAGGGCGGCATTGACGACATTTGGCAATACAGACGCGTCCTCCAATTCAGTTTCTCTGCTCTCCATGTAAAGCAGCCCTGGCTCAACAAGATCCAACATTGCAGTGAGCAGGTGTTCTTGCACACTTGGCTGTAAACATTGCTGGGCCAGGTAGTTGATTGGGGCTTGAGGAAAACTCTGGGGTGTTGCGCCATGATAAGAAGAGTCAGACTGAGTGAGGAAATCGACAAGCGACTCGTGAGGAGCGAGAGCCACAGCCTATTCGAGCAATCAGAAATACTGAACGACGGGAGCAAAGAACGATACATACCCCTAGGCGATACCATTGAGTTGCCTGGGGACCCTGAATCACAAGTTAGTAAAACGAGGTTGGCAGCGATTCAATGGCGGGTCGATATATACATAGTTACCCATGTACCCTTCGTAATCTTCCTCACGAGGAGACATGTCTTCGAAAGCACACGGGTCCGTGATATTCTTGTCGTCAATGGTCATCTGCCCCGCAACAACTTTACCTTGTAAATCTCTAACTGTCTTGAGCCTGTAATCTGTCTCCAGAACCTCGTCGAGATAATGGAATTCCCCGTCATCCTCATCATCGTACTCCCCCGTCGCACCGCGATAGTTATACTGCAAGTCTGAAGGATCAAATTCCACATTACCCCTGTCCTCTTTCTCAAGTAATGCGAGAAAGATCGTGACAGGCAGTCCTTTACAGGCTTGTCGAAGAGCCGCGACCCTGGCTATGTCTGGCCCCTTAAGTGCCCGGTAAGAAATATTGTCTTCAGTATACTCGTGGTCCAGTACATGGTATACAAATGGGTTTTCCCGGGATGATGGATCCCGCGCAAGCCATCGTCTGATGCAATGACGGAGTGGTCGGAGCTCAGATCGCTTGAGAGCAGCAGATGGACGCGGCAAAGATTGATCAATAGCAAGGTTGTAGGTCAGAACCCAACGATAGCCCGAGGTGACGGGTAGGACCTCGTGATGCACATCCGAGTACCAGGCAGCACAGGAAGCCTCTTGCTTGGAAGAGCTGTACTTTACCTTCTCACCGCAGTGCTTGAGAACAACATCGCCACCAGTGTGCGGTGATGGCAGACTGACGACGAGTGTACCAAACATGCCTGGGATCTTTTCGGTGCTAATGGCATCATTACTTGATTTTCATAACCATGGAAGCATGGAGACAAACTCAGTATGTGCCTTGAACATGGCACCTTTCTCGTAGAGCAGCATTTTGTAGAGCTCGGCACGAATGGGCGTATTGATTCCCATCTTCTCAGCCACCATGTTGCACGTTTGTTTGAGAAGGCCGGGCCATTTCGACCAACCAATTGTGAATTGTGTTGGATCCAGCTCCCATGTATTTCGCACTGCAGTGTCGACAATAGTCTCGCTCCCTTTACCATAAGGTGCCTGGCGTGCCTGTGTGATAATCTGACGAGCATGAGCTTCACTAAGCGGTAGGGGAATAGCTCCAACGCCATTCACAGATATGTCGAAACTAGAAGGAATATCCAATTTTGTATTGAATGCAAAACTACCCTCGGAGTTAATGGCCTCAAGGAGCTTCATGAGATCAGTCGGGAAGTCCATTTTGAAGTCCAATGTGCTCAAGTCGCTGGCAACGCTTTGGTTGTCGTTGTCGTCATAATGGCCGGAGCCGGCGCCAGAGCCCGATGCACCACCAGCATGCACGGATGCCATCTTCTTTGGAAGCTATTGCGGCCGTTGAAATGGTGAAATCAGATGGACGCGTCGCGCTTTGGCTTGAAAGTTACTTGATACGGTAAATGTGGGAGACTGGCCAATGACGTATAGGGATGTTCGGTATAAGTCGAATGAAGCCTCAATAAACCTTGCATAACTCTTTGCTTTTTCGGTCGCATCAATGAAGAGAAGAACAGAGGTCAGACGCGACCAGTGATGAACTGGTTCAAACTTATGCTACAACTTTTGTGCTTTTTCATACTTGAAATGGGCCGTTCGAAGCTTCATTGCGCCATGACGTAAAAGTGAATGAGCAGGTACTTCCACGGTGTGAAGGGCTTGAGAATGTGACGTAGCCAGTCGGGAATAAGTATAGTACAGATTGATTACCTTACTTGGCGACCTTTAACATCCATCCATTCAAACAGAACAAGAAAAAAGAGGTGTAACAGTCGTGAGCCGTAGAGATCAGAAACCTCCAGAATTCATATCAATTCTTTGAAGAATTTATCCAACTTTGCCTTTTCATCATCCTTGGACAGGAAACTATTTTCATCTTTTGCACAATTCTCTTGCAGACACATGTACTTATTGGGGCCGATGTTTAGAGGCTTCTTAAACTCGAACATGGCGCTTATACCCGCCAGCTTGAGTCCGCATTCCGAGCAAAAGTCCCGTTCCTTTTTGTAAAATGCTTCAAGACCAAGCCCGCCCCTGCAAGAAAGTCAGCTTGATCAGCACATGGTTATCGAGACAAGCGGCCACTGACTCGTCGGCAACACAAAGATACTCCTGTGTCCCGAAAAGGGACAGGGCGTAATCTACTGTTGCGTCTAGCCCTAGAAGCCCTTCCAAAAGGTCTTCTTTGTAACAAGCTCTCGAAAAATCCAAAAAATATTGCCGAAGAGAAGAGCGGCATGACGATGAGCAGTATGATGCTGCTAGTGCTGGGTCCTTCAAATAAAGTCCGCTTTCTACCGAATCTCGACCGAGGACGAAAGGGCAGTCAATGTCTGTTGAGAGAGCTTGGCGACATTCTTCGTTAACGGACTCGGGGATTGTGCCGTTCCATGGCTTGTAAGCGGTAGCTGAGTGAGTTGTGAGAGTGAAGACTATGGACGTGAAGATTGGGAATCGCATGGTTACGAGTAATCGAGGAATAAGGAGAACGATTGACATATAAGAAGAGGGAATTGTGCTGAGAACGAGATCTCTCATGTGAGGTCAATGCATTGTTGGTCGAATGTCAAGATTACTGGATCGATCCACTCTTCATTTAAATTCTATACCAACGCTCCATGATGCTAACAACCAACAGCCAATACTCCATGCTCTCACAAACGCTATAAAAAATCACAAAGAAATACGGAGTAGGCAGCCTAATCACCTCCTCCACCACCGCCTCCGCCTCCTCCACCATCACCACCACCGCCGCTGCTTCCACCACTATCTCCTCCTCCGCTTCCTCCGCCCGAATTACTACATCCTCCTCCACTACTGCTGCCTCCATGATCTCCATGGCCTCCATAGCCATGACCGCCACTGCCTGAACCATCTTCTACTCCTCCCCATCCCCAATTCCCTCTATCCCTGTGCCCATGACCGTGACTGTTGCCAGCTGTGTCATCCGAGACTCCTCCATACATGTTTCCAACGGGATAGTTTCCACCATCAGTGGTAGCTGGGACATGGTATCTTCCCCATGGAGGCCCAGCAGAGCTTGCCTTGTTTGTAGGTGTTTTCTGTATATGTACTGGAGCTGTATAGGCGCGTCTTGGTATAGGTTCGTCAGGTGTTGGCTTTGACTTTTCAGTGTCTCTTTGCTTCTTCCGTCTTGGGAAATATTTGGTAAAAAGATCTTTAGGAGACATTGCAGTGGAATTGTGGTGATTGAGGACCAAAATATCGTATGAATTTGGGCGCGATGTTTGCCCTTTATACCTATCGAGACTCACTTACAAAACCGCCTCGGCTGTGTTGGTGCTAACTAAAATGGTATCCGTGGTGCCATCATCTTGACCTTCAGTCAAGTCGGGCGTCTTGCAGCCCATCTGACTCGGCTCAAACCGAACCGTCTTACGAGCTTCGAATATTCTAACCAAATGGAGAAAATAGCTTAAACAGAGCTTATGGTACTTTACTAATGCCTAAATGTTAGAAGTCGGTAAAGTAAGACATGCGATAGGATGAGACGAAGCTTATCCTTGTAATTTATGTATGCGCCGATATCGCTAATTCACGAGCTTGACTATGGAAGAACTTATAGGAGAGTCTCTTATTCTGTGAGCTATGTTCTGGGCTCTGTCCGTTCTTCTATAGTCAAGCTGAAAAGGACTCCACAGTTGATACCATGAGCTTTATGGTCCGCCGTAGAGCCGTTAGATACCTCTCTCCACTTCTTACCGCCCGGCTGATATCGACTTCTTGCTCAGCCCCAGGCTCCTCGATAAGCCAGACAAAAATGCCTGCTTTGGAAGAATGACGACACTTATTAGCTTGCTAGCGAGGCTGATTTCCTGGGTTGCGTAACGTGAAGAGAATGGTCAGTGTGGCCCGGGGCAGCTCGGCAGTTCGTTCATTGCCTTGCAAAGGTATAAGACACACACAAACTGCGATGCAAAGAACCTGAGTCTTGTACTGCAACAACACCTGTTTATTACAAGATAACAGCAAAAGTTTTAGAATTAAACTTAGGACTGACGGTACGACCCAACTCCATTACAGTCGCTGCGATTGTTATTGGGCCACAACTCTTCAATGCCATTGTATAGAATGTGGTTGGAATTATTTACTACTGTCCTTTTCTTAAGAATACACTTGGCCGGGGCATTGGCTGGCTTGGGTGGATAAAAACAGCCTGCCGCCTTAAAATGTATCTGGCGAATTGCAGAAGCTGTTACCGGCATCTGTTTCCGTATAAAAACAAAATCATGGGCTGTTATTGGAAAGCGCCTTACACAGCCGAACCTGAACAGGATACCTAGGACCACTACCTGAAAGACTTCTTCGCACTCTCCAACCTCACCTCAACAACCAAGTTTACAGCTACAACATAACAAAATGAGTACTTTACCGGTACTTAATATATCAAGCATAATTTTCCGTTATTCTGGCCTTGTCGGAAATCTCATAGCTATCTCTTCAGCAGCCCGTGTTCCGCCAGGAAGTCCCCCCTTGCGGTATATATATGATCAACTCCTTGCGATCCAGTCGGAATTACAAGATGGCCTCCTTTCTTTACAGGAGGAAAGAGCCCTATCGGCTGACAGAAACTTTACTACGATACTAAAATGCGCGAGAGCGTGTGCAAGGGACTGTGGTACTCTTCTTAAGGCTGCCGAGACAAATCTCGAGAGAGAGACTCAAAATGGGCAAGGGGGACAGTTCCTGCAGTTAGTTGATCAGCTGTTCGTGCCTTCATATTTTGGGAATCTTCAAGACTCGATCAATGAGTATACTCGACCAAGTACTCGCCACTTGGCGAAGTGAGTCAAACCAGTCTTCATTCTATTGATCCATACTAACATGGATAGCAACATCATATGCCATGTGCATGACCAATTGAGAGACATTGAAAACCGGTTAAGCGTTTCTCTGGGATGCAATGCTTTTGAAGAGCTCCAAAGGTCCACAGGCCTTGTTGACGCTCAACTCGGCCAAATTCCTTGCGGAACAGAGGCTTGGGATGAAGTCTGTGACAGACTGCAACACATATTGTTCAAACTTTACCACCTACAGACAGCAGTCCCAATGTTATGCGCCCTCAACTATAGCGAGAGATCACTTCGCCAGAGTAGGATCTCGACAGCTCTTAAGGGAACGTTCTCCTGGGTCTTTCAAGAACAAACAGACGATGTCATCAATGCTCAATCCTCGTTGCGTCGCTGGCTCACTTCAGATCAGAGCCTTTTTTGGGTCACAGGCAAATCATGTTCAGGGAAATCGACATTGATGAAATTTGTTTCTGAACATCAGGATACCCGGACCTTACTGCAGAAATGGGCTGGGCATAGGGAGCTATTGATCGTCAATCACTACTTTGATGCTATGGGTCTACCAATCCAGAGATCATTTGAGGGACTTCTGAGATCCCTCGTATTTGGAATTCTCAGTGCAAAGCCAAGTCTCTTGAAGAATTCGCCGTCGAGTCTTGTTTCAGCATCGAGCGCCCTGCCGGCAACTTTCAAATTCGGACATATATTCAGCTCCATAACGAAGAATGCTGTTCCAGTCAAAATGTGTTTCTTTATCGATGGGCTGGATGAATATGAGGGAGATCATGCAAGGCTTTGTCAACTGATAGAAGATGTGGCAGCCCTCTCCTATGCCAAAATCATTGTCTCTAGCAGACCACGGGGTGCATTTGAGGATTCATTCGGTAGTTCTACTGAAACCACACTATCTCTGGAAGAGGTCAATCGAGGTGATATCAACAAATACATCAAATTTCATTTGGAGGGAAGCCCTTTGCAAAAGAATAAGGACTGTTCGAAGTATAAGGATCTTGATCTCGAGTCCCTCAGTGCTCAAGCACAGGGGGACTTCCTCTGGGCTGTTTTGGTAACTCGTTTTCTCCTTGAGGATCCGTCTCCTTTGGCTGATGCCTACAACGGAGCAGAAAATGTTGAAGACATCCCCCACAACTTATCAGGCCTAGCAAAGATTGTGGCAGAATCCCCGAACTTACAGTGTTATGGAAAAGCTGCTGAGTATCTGACAATCGCTCGCGAAGCAAAACGATGCCTAGCTGCCGAAATTCTCTTCTTTCACAACCTCGACTTTGCCAATGATATGTACGCTTTTATGACACCAACGGACCTTTTATCGCCCCATGACGAAGATACAAAAGAACTACATCACCAGATTCGTCGTGACATCATGCAGACATGTAGAGGACTGCTGGAAGTTGTCGATGGCCAAGTTGTCTTCGTGCATCGAGCTGTTTTGGAATTGATACATTCCGAAGAGTTTTGTAACTTCTTACTCACAAAGGTTCGGAAAGGGTTCGATTCTGATCTCTCAGTCTTCAAAGCATCCGTTTCTTGGTTCAAGCGCAAACGTTTCAGGAGCGGCGAATTCGTCGACTTACAGCCAGAGCCTGCAGCGGTCAGTTTAACATATGTACAGAGCCTTTCAAAGTTTCATAAGAAATTAGGGAGTACCTTGCCGGATTTTCAGGATACATTCAATCACCCAGTCGACGTTTACTGGATGACAAAGGCTGTCAACATCCGAGGAGGCTTTCACAACGTATGCAAGCACGAAAGATGGCTGGATGTTATCAAAGACTTGGGATATAGCGACGATACTGCAGTATCAGTTTCAGACCCAGTCAAGAAGCTGTATAAGCGATGGCTTCATCCATACGAAGAGCACCTGCACCGAAAGAAGCTAGAAGAACACGACCCTATGAAAGATATTGAAGACCTTGTTGAGAGCTTGAGGAAGTGTCTTGAATACGCACGACGTTGCGATCAAAAGGAAAATACTGTCGCCACGACTTGGGCACTCCTTGACAACGTTGAAGAAAGTCTGTTGTCCATGACCGCGAGGAATCAATTCAACATATCGGATGTATCTATGGCAAGGGGCATTTACCGTCATCTTGTGATTGAATCCGGTATCCAGAGATACATCGCGAACAAACTCTGGGTTGATCCAGGATATTGTGATAACAAATATTCACAGAAGTACCGATCACCTCTATGTTCTGCGCTTGGAGCGGCACCACATAACCTTCATCCTGCGCATCTAAGTCCAGAGTCTATGGATAGATCACTCTTCAAATCTCTTCTTGCTCTTGGGCATGAGCCAAATAAGTTTCACCATACAGGGGAGACACCCTGGGTGTCTTTTGTGAATACCCATATTCCTAACACATTGTCCAATTCACCCCCGGGGCTCAACAAGATAAACATCAATTTGATAAATGAGATATCTATTCTCATGCTTGAACATGGGGCCAGGCCAGGGGATCATGTCGAACTTCTAGACAAGAAATCGAGGACGTGGAAAGTTCCAATTTGGTTCAAGTTCCTTATGCTGGCCCATTGGGTACCGGCTTTTCAACAAGCCACGTTCGAACGTGTTTTCAGCATGATGTTGGAGAGAACCCCAGATATTCCAGATTCCAGAGCTTTACTGGAACTCAAATCTGATGGCGAAACATATGAATGGATTCCTTTTCCATTATGGACAATCTGTGCTGACAATTTTGCACTACCTAACATCTCAGATTCTAGCCCATCTGATGCTGGGTTTGTATTCAGGATATTTGTAGGAAGCTGTGAAAAGAATCTGAATAACTTGGAAGTATCTGAAAGGTCTCGAAAATATCTTTCGAGTTACTTCCTTCCAGACTACCCGGAGCTTGGAAGACAAATACTGATGCTCATTCCCGGAAGTGACTCTAGGACGATAGGTTTCACAACAATCACCTCGGTCACGCGGGACGGAAACACAGAGAGCATTAGTGGTCGAAATTCTACGGTTGCGACTTCAATTGAGCTTCCAGAAGGTATCGAAGTTGAATCTCGTAAAGAAGGTGCAATGTGCAATGGTGCGAGAGCAGAGGTGGATGCAATCATTGACGAAGTTGGCTCGATTCAGTCAATTGACGAGGACATTCAGTCACACAACAGCAGCATTGCACGAACTCCAGGTATCATCGCCGCTGAGCGCCAAATTGGTGACTTGCTTTCCCGGCATCCGGATCTCCGCTTTATCATTGATGTATCCTCAGAACTTATGCCAAAGGAGAGGCTCGAGCGCAATATTCGGAGATCACTCAAGCATTTGTATCTGAAACTCAGAGAACAGACGGAAAAGCACATCGAAATCCAGGTTTTGACAACTCGAATGCTTAAAGGGCGAGGTTCAAGGACTAGAATCTCAAAAAGAACTGTCGATGGCGAGTTAGCATCCCCATCTCCAAGGAATAGCAACGAAGAAGACGAAGAAATCCGGCCGAGCTTCCGGAAGGATCGAGCTTATCTCAACAATTGGATATTAAAAACGGAACTGTCTGCGAGACCAGATGAAAAGCCTCAGCAGCCAGCAGATGCGGCTGATGATACCAAGCTGACAGAAAGTGACGACGACATGTGTGAAGAAAGAGAGAGTGATTCAGAAGAATTCCAAGCAGTTCAAGTCGCAGAAGAATTTCTCATGAAGGGACCTCCTTTTCAGGCGTTCTTGGCACATCTTGGACTCTCATTATTACCTGATACTCTCAGACAGGTCATGCAATTAGCTGCCTGGGATACCATTGAACTGATCAATACTCCGGCTGAAGTTTCAATTTCTGATCAAATCAAAACTTCCGTGGAGAAGCTGACCGGCAGCCCCTGGGATTGGTGGCCACTCAAACCGCCGGAGGTACCTTTGCGAAGGGGCTATGTACGAATGAACTGGGCTTGCGTGAGTTACTACGAGTATAAGACACTTTCTATGTAACCTCCTGACTAGAAATAGCATTGCGGTAAGCCGTTTTGGGTACATATTACTTCTTCTCAGGCACAAATTATTGAGAGAATGGTCAAGAACCCCACCACGTTCGCTGAAGACCATTGCAAGGCCACTCATGCCAGGCGAAATACCTTCCAGAGGGTCACGGCATGGTTCAAATGGAACTCTGGAACCCTTTTGCCTGTTTCGACTCCAGTATCCCAAGATAGTCAACAACCGTCTGGTGTGGGCGGCAATAACCGAATCCAACAGGGGGTCGCTACTACAGAGCAGAACAACATCCCGCCAGTGACTATTGATGATTTAAGGATCTTATTTGGAGTACCAATGGGGCTTAAGACGCTACATGTGATCCCAATCCCGGTCAATCAACCAGACAGCAACGTTTTTCCACAATTGAAGGCTGAGTATAGAAGAATGCGAGGCCGATGGAGAGCTTGGTTCTCTTTCTGGCAGCTCAGTCACTGCAATTTCGTTAAGGTAGGTGCATGTTCCTATGAAGTTTACATTCTCATATGTCAAATGCTTCAAATTGATCTTCCAACACATATCAATAACATGTTCTGGTAATATCCATTGACAATTCATTAGTTTGAGAGCATTGCCCGTAACATTGTTGTTGCTTGTGGCCAAGATCTGCCAAAAGCGAGCGACCTGGACTACGATTATACACCAAAGCCACCTCAAGCATCAATACCACCTGTTCATCCACATATCTTTGAAGCTGCATTCAACAGCTGCACTGGGGGTAAATGCCGAAACCCCTCTCCCTTTCACGACTGCTATGAATTTGAAGAAACGACCTACATAAAGCGAATTCCGAAGAAAAAGACACCACTTTCTCCGGGAGCGATTGACATGCCTATTTGGGGGCTCGAGGCCCGGCATTGCATCTCGTGCTTTCACGTCATAATATACCACTTGCTTATTCTGGTTCCTCCTTTTGTGTTGTGGGGATGGTGGATGAGTAGGCATCCCGATGACATACAGAGCGCATCTGTTCCCATGACTATTGTTTTGGCAATGATTTCTATGTTTTGGAGTGCTACTGGAATTATGAAGCAATTTCGTGGCGAGCCATAGTTCTATAGATGGGTAAATCTGAAGATCTATGCTGAACTTATGACTTACGGATATGAAAACACGGCTGCTGATGATGGAACTGTTTCATATAAGATATCTACAGAGCATAGAGGACCCTGCTCTTAACCGAACGGGAGAATAGAAATTTATTGCATGCTATGTTCGAGCTGCAGCTACTACAAACTTGGCCCCTCCTGGATACTGTCCTTCTCGTTTGGAGAATGAGAATCGTAACAGATACGACTCAGACATGAACAAGATCAGGCCGCGTGGCCTAATGGCTAAGGCGCTAGATTTCGGTCTTCAGCAACTGATCCCTCTAGAGATTCCAGGTTCGACTCCTGGCGTGGTCGATTGACACAGCTGATCCAGTTTCTTTTTGCGGTCCTCTGCTCCTGTAGGGAAGAGGAGCAATATATTTTTTTTTCACTTGATGCAAAATAAGAGATAGAATGAGCAAAAATGTGGTTCCGCCCGGGATCGAACCGGGGACCTTCTCGGTGTTAACGAGATGCCATAACCAACTAGACCACGGAACCTGTGATCATCGAGATTAATCTCTTGGCGATTGCTGGTGGGGGCTTCACTATTGAGCTCCAAGTTCCCGATACCACCGTGTATTCGGAAAATAGGCAGACCATTTTGTTCACCTGGTAGTTAACATAGTCACTGATCCAATATTGAAGGAACATACGTCTATTCATACCCATACCATACGCCTGCCCATGATATTAGACGCCTCTCGTCTTACTAAAACGAGTTACCAATGTCATCCCAATCAAAGTTATCCATGTCCTGAGTATCGAATCCTTCAAACATGGCAGCATCCCCTGAAGGATCCAAGCTTCCTCCATCATTGGCAGATCCAAGTCCCAGGTCAGATGGTACACCACCCATACTGACATCAAGAGTCAAGTTATCGACAGACATATTGTCACCCTGGACACCTGAAGCCGCAGCAGCCATGGCATCTCCAAGTGCAGCGGTGTCACCATCGAGGTTGAGAGACATCTCTGCAGTTTGGAGAATTCCTGGAGGCTGGGGGATGATCATCTGTGCTTCGACACGACGATGTAGACGTACAACGATCTCAGCGAGTGCTGGGTCTTTCTTTTGGAGTTTCCTACAGCCTTCAGCTTCGACTTTGAGAAGGTCACGAAGACTACGCTGACGCTGGACCGGTGGAAGCATGTTTCCGTTTGCATCGACAACTGCAGGGGCATCTTTCGCAGCGTCAGGTGCACAGATCAACGAGATAGCCACGTCGTAGACAATACTGGCACTCCCAGCCTCTGTGTGTTGTCGAATCTCCTCCAAGATAACGTGCAATACTCGTTTGGGGCCCATTATCTTCAAAGCAGCCAAGATTTGTCGATGGGTATAAGAAGTCGGCATACTGTTCATAGCGGGATGAATGCTCCAGTGGACAAGACCTTGGATGGTAAGTTTGATGGCACTAGAGAGACCAGTAGGAGGTGTAACAGTCCAAGACTCGAGCTCATTGAGGTCAGTCCCTCCTGTCCGGCGTGACAAGGGGATGCTATCCTTGAGAGTCCGCAAAAGAGGTTCAATGTCTTGATTCTTGGGATCTCGACGTTGGTATGTTCGTAAAGCATGCTCCAAAGGCTTTGCAATGAGGTTTTTGACGGATGAAAGCATTGTGCTTGCTTCTCCCGAGATGGAACTTGGAAGGAGGATGAGCTGCAAAATCTTTATGATGGACTTTTGTTCCTTTTGGTCGATCCAGAGATAGTCCGCCAGGAATCTAATCGCCGGCACAAGAGATGGCAATAAGAAGGTATCCACAAGGTCTGCCTGGTTGTCAGTATAAATCGCTTAATTGGCAATGGCACTCACATTCTATGCCTCCCTTGAGGCTTTCGTCGTTGAGATAGCCATGCGTGTATGCAACCACAATGCTCTGGAATAGAGGCGCCACAACAAGATAAAACTCTTGCGGGGGGCAAGATGACATTAACTCGTCACCAAGGCCACCGGCCTCAGTATCAAATAGTCCATGAATCCATCCGTTGAGATGATCATTCTCCCTTTGAGTGAGCTCATTACATTGTCGTCCAATATGTCCCCTGCCAATAATCTTAGCAACCCAAGAGTCAGGGCTGGCGATGCCAATGTCCACTGCGTTTAGGTTATACCGATAGGTGAAAGCCAAAACCAGCAGTAGAACGGCACCAAACTCCTCGTACACAGGCTGATACTCTTCTTGATCATCTTCGTAACGCCAGTTATCAAGCAGTTGACACAGGGGTTCAAGGATGTTCGGAAGCTTCTCAAACAGAAGAATGACGTCTAATGACTGTGGTTTTGCAGCAAGTTGACTGCATAATACTTTCAACGACATCGTTTCCTTACTATGACATGATTGCCGTAGCACCTATAGCTGTTAGAAGTAAACAATCGACGAATGAAGGCACTTACCTCAACAAGTGCTTGGCATACTGCACCGACATTGCCGTCCATCTTGTCGAGTTCCCGAACGAGCCCCTGAATCTTTTCGGTATCAGACAAACAGTCTTGCACAAGCTTATCTTTGGAATGCTTCTGTAAAGATGGTTCGTAGGAAAGAGATATTTCTCCCAAAATCCTCTCCACGTGCTCCCTTTGCACGAGGCCATGCAGTACACATGCAGCGCAAAACTCTTCCCTAATACTTTCCGTATAAGGGTTGTTGTTTCTAGACTCGTCAAACATGAGTGACGCCGTAGGAAACAGGCTTGTATCCACATGGCTCAGTGCCTCCGTGATGCAGAATTCAGCCGATGTGCCTGGGAAGCCAGGGGGCAACAGCTGATACAGAAGTATAGGAACTTTGTTGATCAAGAATGATCTCAAAAGATGGGCGTCTTTCTGTCCCTCATTGCGGAAAACCGCGTTGGCCAAGATATCAAACGACGCGAGAATCAGGTCGATGGCACTGGATTGAATATCTCCTTGATACTTGTTGCTCATGTATGAAAACAAAGCATGGTCATCTAAAAGAGGACGTGCAATAAGCTAACAAATTAGTATAGCCATAAACCCAGGGACATTAGTCTTACCGCAGCGTTTAGATAGATGTACAATCCTGCCCGAGTGTTGCTGACTGGAATCTCTGCTACAACAAAATTGTCCAGGCCAACAGCTGAATCCAGAAGTTCGTCCATAGCAGCATTAGTAGCTTGCTTCTTCTTATCGGCGGGATCAGAGCTGGCAAGGATCTCCGTTCGAAACTGCTCGAGCTTGTCTGTTATTTGCGGCACGAGCTGTAACGTTGGCACAAAGCTTGCCAAGCTTGCAGACATTTCTTTCCGGACGTCTGTACTAGTCAGCATGAGTACAATTGAGGGGCAATTGTATTACCTTTGGCAATTGGTTTGCTCACAGCTCCTACAAGGATATCGTTCTCGCACATCCGCAGTAACAGTGCGACCAGAGCTGCCCTCGACGACTCCATCTCATCCCGTACCTGGGCTGTGTGCAATTGCTCAAGCATATCAGCTGCAAAAGCAGTAGTGAAAAGCACCATCAATTTAGAAATAATCCTTGTCATATCCAATGCCGTTTTTGAATCTCGTATGGCTTTGCCTTCTACTACGGACTTGGTAATCCCGTAGAAAAGTACCTCTTCAGCCCAGTAAGAGCTCTTCCATCGAGTAACCTGCTGTTTCTGTTCATCCTTTTCTTTATCATCGCTTTGTTCGGTCTCCTTTTCGGTCTCCTTGCCGTCATTGGCGTTCGGTTGTTGTGCATATGCATGTAAAGACGAGTATTTGTATAGCGCTTTCAGTATTGATGGTGCATCCACGTAGCCGAGCCTTGTGAGTACTTGTAAATATGGAGGGATTCGAGGGTCGAGACTATTATCGTTTGATGGTTGAGGACGAAGAAAGAAATCGGCGACGAGGGCGGGAGGTAGAGGATGTTGATCATGGACGAGTCGAACATAATTCTCGAACTTCTCTGTATCGAGACGTTGAGAGATACAGCGTGCGACGAATTGAGACCAGTATTCTATGGCCGAGCGCATCGCTTCTGCGGCTGCTGCGCGAGAGTCCATGGCGAAGGGATATTCGTATCGATGATTAAATGGTTGGTCGCGAGATCGATCGATGAACAAAGGAGCCTTGGATCGCGTCCATAAGGTGATCCTTCAGGAAAGACGCCCGTCTATTCAATTAGGCGTCAATATACCAAGAAATTCCAAAACAAATGTATTATAGTGGCGGAGATTTGCTCTCCCAGCGTCGGCGCATAAACTTATGTGGATGTAAAGCTTGAGCTGTCGCGGAGTCGATGGCCTTGGTGTTGACTTTGGTGGGACTCACTTTGGCGCGGATTTGTTCCGCGCTGAATAAGACTGGCAGGACCATCAACTTGGACAAATCCAATCGCCATAAACTACCAAAATATTAATAGAAATTACATTATTACTGAGTCTTTCATATTATGTTATTACTTCTGACTACCTTACCTATAAGTACCGCGTCCTAGAAGGCTAACAGTCGTTGAAAGGTGAATGCACATTAATGGGACCATTACCACTACCTTTATGGCTGAGATCTGTAGTTCATATACCACATATTGAGCTGCCCAAATTCTATCCAGCAAAGCGGTTAATTCTGATCCTACACTTTCTTTGTTACGCCAGGCTCAATCTCTTCCAAAATACTAATCAACTCCTCCCAGACCTTTCTGCACATATCCTCCCCCTCATCTCCCTGCATAATCTTGGGTAGTTCATGAAAAGCGCCATTAGACATAAACTTCCCGTTCAAACTCTCATCTGCAAACGCTCCAGCCAGTAAGGCACGGGATCCCACCTCCGGAGTTCGTCCAAAAAGTGCAAGAAGGCCTTTAAATATAAGATTGAATGGCCAGGGCGTGTTATCGAAGAGTGGTGTGCTACAGAAGCCAGGATGTACGCCGTTGACGACGATATAGCCTTTCCCAGATGCTTCAATAGCTTTGGCGAGTTGGGTCATGAATATGAGTTGAACTAGTTTTGTCTTGCTGTAGTGTTCAAGGACGCTTGGCTGCTCATCAAGAGCTTTGATAAAATTTGGCTCTTGTACAGGAAGGCGGCCCTAGTATAGTCAGTGTATATTCATGGTCGTTCACGGAGGACTCACCTCAAATGCAGCGTCAGAAGACACAATCACAATGTGTGGAATAATGTTGAACCTGTTCGACGTCTGTCTCAAAGCAGGGAGAACAAGAAGCGTAAGTAGAGCCGTCGAGATAACATTGATGCTCATCATGGACTCATGACCTTCGATAAGCTCACGCTTAAAGACAAGAAGACCTGCATTGTTAATAAAGACGTCCAGTCGGTCTAACTTGTTGACACGATCTGCAAACTCGCGAATACTATCGTGTGACGCGAGATCCAAGTGCCAGACCTCGACGACATTTTGTTTTCCAGTTGTCTCTTCAATGTCTTTCTTTGCATGGTCACCTTTCTCAAGACTGCGACATGCAAGGATGACTTTAGCAGCACTGAGTTGGGTAAAGTGTCGCGCTGCCTCGAGAGCAATCCCTTGGAAATTGTTAGAGGCAGGCAATGAAAGAAGTGAGGATTCAATTACCGCCGTTTCCGCCAGTGATGATGACTACTTTGTCTGTGCAATCTTCCTCTTGCGATGGTATTGTAGTGAATTTGCCATGGATCATATTCAACAAGAACGACATTTTGGTCAGTTGACGCTGATCGAAGCGAATGCCAAGACAAAACAAAATGAGAGTGTAGTTCAATTGGTTGATATTGGAGCCGATCGTATCTGTAAGTATGATGGATCGTTCTGTCAAATGAGATGATGAAGCAGTGAGATTCAGATGTTGCTGCTGACGAATTGTCTGACAGGTCAATTTCAGCCGAAGATTGGCTACATTGGTCCCCTGTCTGGACATAACCACTCACTGAACACAAGTTGCACCGTTACATGTTGCTAAATAAGGTAGTTTCTACTCTTTTGGGAGCCGAAAACAGGGTAGATTCGAGCTCTAGACATCTGTCATACTATATGAACAATATTCGCTTGATAGACAGCGCTTCAATGCTCAGCGATTGTTAACTGAATAAAGACTTCATCGCTGGCAATCCATGGGTTACATTTTGTTTCAGTAATTATTAATTAAATATGAAATCTATAGAATGATAAAAACACAGGGGAATCTCAACACTAAACAAATACCTGGATATCACAACACCTCAAGCAACAACCCTACTTCTCAAAAACCGTCATCATAGTCCTCTTACCAGCCGCCCAACCATCAGCATAATCAGTACCCAGATATCGTCCCTTGACCCACCAGATCATGATGCTAAACAGCTTCATGGTACCCATCTGGCCAGTCGCCCGGCTTCGACCAAGGGTCACAGCAAACATTGGCTTATTGGCAGGAGTATACTCAGGAATTTCGCCGCCATCGAGGTGAGTGGGAAGATTCTTGAAAAGATGTTGTGCCTGTTTGTCCGCCATGCCGAGCTGCGAGTTCTCGAGGTTGCCAGCATCTCCGATGACGAAGATGTTCTTTTGGCCCTCAACTTTAAGATGGGTGGTCTGCTTGACGTAGCCGTTGCTGTCGAGAAGGTTCTTGGGAACGAATTCGGTATTGGGAATGGTGCCAGTAGCAGGGAGATAAGCATTTGCGGTTATCTTCTTGGTCGTTCCGTCGGCGGAGCGAACCTCGAGGATGGTATCTGATCCTGAGGGTGTTGCACTGATGACAGTTGTCTTGGGCATTGTCTTGACCTTGAGCTTCTTGAGCTCCTTGAGGGTCTGCTTGCGAACTCCATCTGTCGCGGGGGGCGCAAGAGGCAGATCGTCAGAGTAGATGAAGATAACCTCCTTGGTTCCGTGCTGAGAGTACTCAAAGCCGAGCTCACCGGCAGTCTCGGAGCCAGTAAGACCACCACCAGAAACAACAATAGTCTTGGCCTTGCTGATCTGATCTTGGATTTCATGCAACTTCGCCTTGGTAGCTTCAGTAGATCCGATATCCTTCCAGATCAGACCATCCCTCGTTCTCGAGCCAGTAGCAATGACAAGAGTGTGGTAGTTGACCTCACGAACAGTAGCACTGCTGTTGAGCTCAACACTGACAAGGTTGGAAGTAGTGTCAAGAGAAATAGCCTTGCCCTGAATCCACTCAAACTTGTCGGAAGGGTAAGTGCTGAAGGTAGGTTCCAAGGGAATGATAACCTTGTCGTCGGAGATTTGGCCGGGGACGACGACACGAGGCATGGCGACAGGCCAGTGGAAGTGAGTATTGGGTGAAATGACGACCATCTTGAGATCTTTGCGCTTCATGACTTGGTTGACCATTGTTTGACGGATCACCGGAAGGGCGGCAGGGCCTGCACCTAGGACCACGATGGTCTTGACGTCTGCCATTGTGGTGGGATTGAGTTGTTGTTGTCGAGGAATTAGTTCTTTGTATAAAGATGCAATTGCAGTACTGCTTAAACGTAGTCGTAATGTGAGTGAAGATGCTTGATTCAGAACAGGTCGTAACTCTCTACCTATATACAAAACGCAATCCAACTACCCTCCATCCCTTGCTTTCTCAGCGGATTAGAAACCAACAATTACCAGTTACCGCGCGCACAAGCCCCCGTGTGAAAAAACAATAAGGTTAAAAGGGCATTGCATTTCTGCCCCTGTTTAGATTAGAAAGACCAAAAGCCGCGCGCGCGGCAGATGTTGCGGAGCTGGTGCGAAATGATTGATAGACCCATAAATAAAGGCTGTTGACCAATAGCATTGCTTAACGCGGGTTCTCCCCTCTGCCGCCGGGGGGCTCGGAGACTTAAATGCGCTGTGGCTTTGGCTTTGTCAGTGGATTAGATAACTCGGCGACGGGTTCTATTAAGACGCCGAAAATATTGAATTTTAATTATCGCGACAATGAGACAATCTGCATGTGTCACTCTGAAGCTCTGGTAAATATACCGTTGACATAGTTTCTATCGCAGCAAGTGAAAGTAATCAGCAATTGAGACATGTATAGAGCGCTCAGAACCTTTACAGAACCTTGACAACTACAGAGAATGAGAGTTCTTCATCAATTAGATTTAGACCCTGCATGCTAAGTTCAAGTCGGTTGGCAGCTGGCGCACAGCCAATGAATGCCTAGGCCAAGGACCCTGGCTGCTGAACAGGGAAACTTGGCTTCATGGCCCACCTCATGCCAACAACTTTAAATCAACAGACGAATAATAGCAATAAAACAATTCGTGATTGAATGCTGGATATCATATCAACCACGCTGGTGTTTAGTAGAGAGATATACCATATAACTCCAAGAATTACAGTATTATTGGTAATCCAGTTCCTGAATTCCAAATGCGAACATATCATCGATGCTCTAGGTTAGGCGAGCCAATTTTCCAACATCGTTTTGGTATCAACTCAAAATATCACCTATCAACAACATCCCCGTGATAGATATATTCAACATCTACTTTTAACCTACAGTCTGTGTTGCAATTATATAGCTGCGATGAATAGTGTATGGCTCTTATTGTCTCGTGGCCGTAGTTCCTTTTAGGCCAACAAACTTGACCAACTCTTGTGAACTTCAAGCGAATATCCAGCTAGAGATACTAAACATGTTATAATGTAGTGGATGATAGATGGAGCCAAGAGGAGCAATACTTCTTCATGAAGCTATCGACCTTGATAAGATCATCGAACAAAATTGCACGTCATGATCGTGATCTCCTCACTCGTCAATTTCAATTGTCGTCATTTCCTCTCTTGTCCTGACGCTTATGAGGAGGTGTTGACGATTTGTTAATCTAGCATTGCCAGTCACTGTGGGTATAATGAAGATGCCGAGAAAGTCGCCACAGCTGTTCATCGAGATGGTTTTCGTTATAATACCCCCTATGACAACAACAACCGTTATGGTACTTGATCTCGATGCTGCGCAATGACTTGTCATACCCTACAGCGTCACCAACCTAGTAAAGCGGCCCGAAAACAAATATCAGAATGGAGATAATGTTATCGAGATCCTGTACAACGGCCGTGTATGGTGACGATGGGTTGCTGACTCTGTTCGATATGACCCATCTCAGCTTGCATGGCTAGCATGGGTAACCCTCAACGTAATGCCAACTGAGATCACGTAGTAAAAGCAACCGAGTCGACACCACGGTGACATATCCCTTGTCCTTCTGCCGTCACGAACTGGTCGACAGGGGATACTGAAACTTTGTCGGGAAGAAAAAACCCCAGGGTGTGGTGGTGCGGCTCAAACGTCATACCCTGAGAGGCGCTGTAATATGATGCAAAACTTCGCCGCAAGGCAACCACTCCACCGTCGCTTTGACCGGGGATCGTAAGCAACATACCAAAGTGAGAATTGGCAGGCAGAAGTGATATGAAGTTATTGTTTGTTGAGATTGCGTAGTTGATTACTCCTTATGGAGATAGGAGGGATTGGTAGAGGACTTCGAGGGAACTCCCAACTTTGTAGACCAACTATCTCACGTGAATGACTTCCCTTCGCGATTTTTATGGCCACTGCCATGCGCACAGTCCATCCAATTGCAATTATCAGCTCGAGGAATTGATCAAGCCACCGGGCTAATATCGAAACGTGCAATGGCTAGTATTCCTGACTGTTTCATCGGGGGCCATCTCAGGTCAACCAACCTGGAGCGGAGCCATCTTGCATCACATAAAACCTTATGTCATCTTTTCAGACGACGTCAAAACAAACATCAAAAGCAAGGATGCGGTGTGGGCTCTAGACGAGGGTCAGGGGACCCATTCAAGCTAGGAAAACATCGATGGATCAAGGTTTAGAACGGCAAAAGAATCTCTCCAAGTGACAGAAGTTCTTTCGTAGGTGGCATTGATGATTTTCGTATCGACAAACAGAGTTGGAAATGCAGTGTCGTCATCACCTGCCACAACGGCTGATCAGAGGCGACAGTACTAAGGAGATGCCCTTTTCAGTATCGACTCTGCTGTAAGGGGTCCAAAGGGCTGAGATTTGGAGAGTGCCGTCCAGACCTCGAGATCACAGGCTTCTGTTTGGCCCAAAATCAAGGCCAAGAAGCCGTTTGGCAGCACAAGCTTGTGGGGCATAAAGTGAGGCTCTAAGAGAGGTTTTGACGTCTGTGACAAGCTGAAGATAGCTTCAGGCAAGGAACCAACAAAAAAGATTGACGTCGAACGCAGCCTTTTCGTTTGGCTGTCCCTGGTTGGCTAATGACGCAAATGGCATGGAATGTCGGTGATATCTCTAGCCTTGTGGGTTAAGGATAATCTCTGCAGCCCGCCGCTCTGGCCTGCTCATGACGCTGGTGCTCCCTAGACGTGCAGCGTATAACAGAGGCGAAACGGTGCTGAGGCGAGATATGACGGTGTACGGTAGCATTCTGCATCTTCCTCTCAGGAGCCTCAAATCAATCCTGGGAGTCTCCGTTTTCCCTTTTTCCTTTTCCTGTTGCGGAGAAAACGAAAATGACCCCTGTAAGAGGTGACATCAGCAAGCGACTCTTTAGCGTGGCGGCTGAGTGACCTCATTGGCGCACCTGGTTCCTGACAGAGGTCCATGCATGCCGTCATTGGCCCACTTGACTCTCGACTACAATTTCCCCTTTCTCTACTGGTTGAGCGGCACAGCACACAGTGTTGAATCCTCGCCATGATGACTTGATACTGTGTTGACAATCCGACGTAATAGCAAATTTCTCTCCGTTTCTACACGACTTAGTCCGTTTCCGTGGCGGGTAAAGGAGTACCAGAATGCACAAGGGGTTGCACTCTTATTGAGTGCCGACGTCAACAGATGATTCATACCGGGGTGTGTTCTACAACCTCTTGAAGATTCAGGGCCTTTCATGTGTGATCATATCTCATCTATTCGGTGTGATGTTCACCGAGATAAAATCGGGGAAAGTGGGAATAACCTCGCTTCAAAAACTTTGTTTAGACATAGAGTAACATCTGCTGGTCATCAACAGAGCAAGGCTTTTCAAGGTTTTCGGTGCGTGATCAACCGGGTATGGGGAAATCAGCCGCCAAGAGGGAATTTGGGTTTTGGCCCATGGGATTGTCCCAGATTTCCCATAGTGTTGGGCCGATATTCCCGTCTAAATTCCCTCACTCAGAATGGATCCTGGATAGTGATGTGCGCCTCCCGAGAGCATATCGGACTCTCCCCACATTGATGCTACATGTTTGAGCCTCAAAGATTATCTCTGCCATGAGACCCAATGAAATCTGAAACTTGTGGCTCTCGATATACGCCAGTGCTTGTCGACCTCGAGATCTCAGGCACTTTGCTTGAGGCTTTTGTCAATTTGGAGTAATCCCGCTCTGATCTCTGGGACTAGCTCACTAGAGAGCTGCACCAGAGTCGGAAGAATGCCAGCCCGAGAGCTGCAGTGATGATCCCTGTAATTTGGCTCTTAAGGGTCCTGTCTTGGCAAAATAGTCCAGGGCCTGGGCGAACCGTTGCTGCGTTCAAACACGCACCCGCTCTATGAAGCTCGTGGTCCCTGGCGTGGTCTCATGGTCTCGGAGCTGAACAATCATTCAGTGGACTGTTGGGTAACAAGCGGGCGCAGTTTGCGGTAAACTTTGTTTCCTCAATGGCACAGGCTTCCATTTCGCATTGTCTCTTCGTAAGAGGGGTTATTTGTCGTAACAACACATGTTTCTCAGGCCATGATGCCTCCGCATGCATCATTGCCCCGTCTTTTGGCTTGAGCTTCGAGACATGACTTCCAATCACCCACCACCATAGTCGAGCAATGATGCACGAGATGACTTCAGTGCCGGGACCGGATCAGCAGGGTCTTTCTGTATTTGCGCTGTACCCCATGCCACTCACGATTGATGCGAGTTAAGCTCTTTGCATTGGTGCAGGGATTTGTTGATCAACAAAGAGCGGAGTGGAATACAGTAACGGTCGTACTGTAAATTATCTCATTCCTGCACGTAGCCTCACCTCTCGGAAGCTCTGAATGAAAAAAGTGGCGATAGGGACAGGACCCTGAACAATGGATTTGAGCGAATCATAGAAGACTTCGTCAGGGTGCAGGGATAAACCGACGATCTCTCCGAAGCTTACAGCGAGCTCCAGTAGGGAATCGTCAAGCTACGCCATTTACATGCGCTAGAGGACGTCTATCTCTGACGATCAGTCGCTCATGATGGCATTACATTGGCCTGAGCGGACTATTGAGCCCCTCTTTTTCGTTGTGCTCTAGGGACATTTCCCGCTTTCAGAAGAGGAGAGGAGAGGAGAGGTCAAGTTTGTCTTGTGCTTGTTGATGGTATCACGGTTGGAAGATGTAAAAGAGTACTTGAGACCCTGACCCAAGTGATAGAATACTTGGACAAATTTGGAATAGTTTATAATAATTCATGAAGATTACCGCTTTTTGTATAAGCTGAAGAGGATCATGAAGTACCTGACCTTCCTTATTTTCGCACCCTCATCAAAGGTCTCAGGTCTTTTGGCTTTCCTTGGGACGGGTATGACATCCAGGCTATGAAGTGTGTGTGAGAGAGACAGACACAGAGAGGAAAAAGAAGGGTCCATCCATGATGATGATGGGCTACGGTGCCACTCGCACCACCACACACCCACTTACAGGCGCTAACATCGGATGCCACACCCCATTACACAAGACGAATCCACTGTGACTGCATTTTCAAGGGACCTGGGGGTGGAGACTTCAGGTCTGGTGGGCTTGGACTTTGGGCTTGGGCTTGCAGGTACCCAGCCCGCTCCGCTCCTCTCCTTCTCGGCACTGCTGATGTGCATTCTCGGGCTGTAGAGTTTGTGGTATAATAAGACCCTGACATCCCCTCTCGATTTTGCTTCTCATCATCAATCAATACAACAACAATCACAACAACTTCAGCTACTCTTCAGCCTCATTTATAAACTCTCCCCTTTCAAGCCGGCGTTTACCACTAGCCTATTCAATTCAACAATTCGACTCACTTGCTTCAGTCGATAATTCATCACTCATCACGCAACTCAACCTCGTCTCAATCCACTTACACAAACACCACAAAACACCTTCATCATGCCCGCTCGATCAGACTACGGCTCCGTCTCCATGTCCATGTCTCCCCCTCCTCCTACAAACCTCTCAAGCTACTCCCGCTTCATGCACGACCACACAAAGCGTCAGATGGAGGCTTCCGGTGCTAGCCCACCCCCAACCAACGCTACTGCTCAGCGCGCCCGTTCGTCTGGCATGACAAACGGCCACACAAGCCCCAACTACTCATAAATTATGACGAGAATACGGCAATTCTAGAACTCCACTCCTATCATGAGTTCTACTTTCACTTTTTTGTCGTTCTGCCTTGGCTGTTGGGGCATGACATCAATCGCGACGTCAATGGTGGCGAAGCTGCCCCAGCCCCTTCTGAGCCAGGGCCTCATCATCACACTTCTCTCATGAAACAACACATTATTTACGGCGTACTGGTGCCTAAAAAGTTCATTTTTATATGACGAAATGGCCTATTTTCAAAGTTCTTTTCTTTACAAGCAAACACGACATGCAAGGCGTTTATGGTCGAGGGTTTATGAGTTGCGAGAGTAGCACTGTGACATAGCGGGAACAGGGACACACAGACATTAGTGGAGGAAAGAGAATATAGCATTTAGCTATTTGCTACGACTAGCGGAATGATATATGAACGAATTATCTGATCAATACTTTTTCTCTTGATGTTGAATTGAACATAATGTGACCCTATGCTTGCGCCAAAATCCATGATCGTCATTACAATTAATTATTTAATTTTCCCTTTGTCCTTTCCCTCATGACGATTTCTTTTTGAGTCCCAGAGCAGCTGCATGGTCCTTCTTCTTCTTAACCGCCCTCTTAAAGGTTGGCGCTGGGGCTTGCGGCTCAATAGATGTTTCTTCTGGTTCGGCAACCTTCGCAGAGCTCTCTACCTGAGCTCGTGCCGCAGCGAATGCCGCCTTGGCAGCTTCTTCATCTTCCTTTTCCTGTCGTTCTCTCTCTTCGTCTTCTGTTCGTACGATAGTATCTACAAAATCCACACCTTCTTTCTCGGATCGGTTGATGCGAGCGTTTCTGTGTCGGATTTCGTCCAAGGCATCGGCAGCGGCCATTTCTCGTTGAGCATCCTGGTTCTTGGCTTCCAGCTCTTCCATCTTGTCCAATTCTTCCTCGCCCGCGGCTTCTGCTTCCTCTTTCTCCAACCTGTCCAGACGTTGTTCGACGCTCTCTTCCTCAGCCGCGCGATTCCTCCACGGCTCATTGTTCCTCACCGCTCCACTGACAACAACGTAGTCTTGGTTCTTTGGGTCGGTCTTGATGATGATCTCCGAGCTGCAGGATGAACAACGGAAACTGAGCTTAACGATCTGTATTCCTAGGTACTTTTCGTCCGGCGGAGTCTCCTTGCGAGCGTTCTTCTTCAAACCGCGATTTGAGAAGGCGCCGCATCGTGTGCATCGCATAGTAAACTAGAGAGGGGTATTAGCTTTGGTTACTATCTTACAGGACTTTGGTGGGTCAAGACGTACTGGACACATTATGCGAACCTGCTGAATGCGAGGTCCAGCGTTCTTGGGACCACGACGACGCTGAAGAGCGCTCGGGTCAAAGTCGGGAGGGTAGTATTTCTGTAGTACTTTGCGTTCCGACATCGTGGGCGAATTCGGAGAGTGGGTATTTCAAGTAAGGCTCAGTTATATGCGGAAGCGCGCTTGTAGATTAAAGTAGCTGGCGGTGGCAGAGCCAGATTCGTGCTGTGTGAATGATCGATCGTGAAGATTGAAGTTTTGGAGTTGAACAGTCGCAGAGTGTAGCTAATAATAGCGGGGCTAGCTGGCTGAATAATGCAAAGACAACCAATCAGCTCGTGTCGCGCTTCAGCGGGCTCCCAAGGTAAGGAAGTCATCCAAAGTCATCGTAAGCTGACCTAATTCATTTATGTCACTTAGGACCGAGGTCTCGAGTTTCTTGTCTTTTTAGCATACCATAAATATCTCTCAGCGAGCGAAGACATCGATATCATGGATGGCTTTGCGGATACTTAAGTTAGTAAGCATAGTGCGCTGCGCCAATAAGCTTGCATAATCTGGTACATGCAAGTCCCCACCTATATCTAGGCTCCACACTCTTAACATCCTATCCATCCACCAGCTCTTTACATGAGAATCTTCCTTCACCACACATCATCGCCAAAATGCCAAAGGCCGAGGTCGGTTCAACGAAATACGTCGCAAACCGCATGAAGGCCAAGGGCCTTCAACGTTTGAGATGGTACTGTCAAGTTTGCGGTAAGTAAACGCTACGCTGTCTCATCATCGTGGTTTCAGCTCCTCTTATTCTCATAACAAATACTAACTGTTTCACAGAAAAGCAATGCAGAGATGCAAATGGATTTAAACAGCATACGGTTTGGTCCAAATCCGAGATAAAGCAGTGAGCAAGCTAATCACTAACTATCATGGTAGATGTCGGAATCTCACGTTCGGCAAATGTTGCTTGTCGGCGAAGACCCCAAGAAATACATAAAATCGTACACGCAGCAGTTTCAGGCAGACTTTCTTCAGCTTCTCAGGACCGGTCATGGTGAAAAGCCAGTACATATCAACCATTTTTATCAGGAGTACATACGAAACAAGGAACACGTACATATGAATTCTACCTCTTTTGCTAGCTTAACGGAATTCGCGAAACATCTTGGCCGCGAGGGAATTTGCCGCGTCGAAGAAAACGATAAGGGTATTCACATAGCGTGGATAGACCGGTCTCCAGAAGCCCTAAGACGACAGGAAGCATTAAGACGCAAAGAGGCCCAGGATCAAGGCAACGAGGAGATAGAACAGCGAATGATTCGGGAGCAGATTAAGCGAGCACAAGCTACCGCCGGCAGTCGGGAAGAGGAGAAAGAAGAGGACAATGAAGCTCGAGAGCTAAAGCGACAAGAAGGCGAGAAGATCAAGCTCTCATTTGGAGCGAAGCCAGCTGCTTCCGAAAAGAAGTCATCAGAGAGTCCGGTGCCAGATACAACAACTCCTGAAGCAGAATCTTCAAAGACAGCAGACACAAGTACGGACAAAGGCAAAGAGCCGGAAGCAGCGCCAGCAAAGCCCAGTGGATTTGGAGGTATCTCAATGAAGCTTGGCGGAAAGCCTCAGACCAAGAACGTTTTCGCCCAGGCCAAGAAGAACGCCTTCTCTTCAGGATCGAAGAAACCAGCCAAGATTGAACAGCCAAAGAAAATGAGCGAGGCTGAACGTATAATGAAGGAGGAGATGGAGAAGAAACGATCAAGAGAGTCTGCTGGTTTCAGCTTTGGGATGGGCTCTGGTAAGAAGCAGAGAAATAACTGATGATATTAGGGATTGTATATCAGCCTGGACCGGGTTACAAGAGTTATAGCAAATGGCAAGGGTTCAATTATGTTAAGCCCAATAATTGCATGGGGCGTTTTTGCTTTATTCTACCATAGATACCACAACGACACTTTTTAAATGATCATATGCGATTTTCATAATCTTTACTCTTATGCCAGTCCCTCTAACGCCAGTTTCGCCAGAATCAGTAGAAGATATTATGCCAAGCCAGTTGAATGCATAGCGTTCTAAGCATCGTTCTCCGCCTCTGTGCCGTCACGTCTATAAGCCTAGTCAGTTCGGTCCATCCCAGCAGCATCTAAGTCCAACTTACGGAATGTACTGTATTCTATACTCGTCTTCCAGCGTCGATCGAATTTCATCGGGGAGTTGACCCGACACTTTGATGGCGTACATGCCAGGTACATAGTTGTCGAGGCGCTGGTACTTTGCGATCCATGATTTGGCCGGGTTTGCGAGGGTGATAACTCCCTCAAAGACTTGGGAGGTGCAGCTCTCGATCTGGTCTTGCGAGTGCTGAAGATGTAGGAATTCCTCGCAGTTAGGGCAGCCTTCGTCGCGGAAGCGCTATATTCGCATTATGTTAGTCTCGGGCTCGTGCTTGGCTTTCGCGATAGAGAGGACGTACGGCGTAGGTCATGACAATAGAGCAGACCATGCATGCCCGTAGGTAGCGCGCTTGGCCGGTGGAGACGTAGTTGGAAGACGACATAGTTCGTGTTTCGTGGGAGACACCGTCGATAGTGTTTTGTTTCGGCGATCGGTCTTGGGAGAGTGGTTGTTGAAATGCTGAACAAGTTCGCGACAGAGGCGGCGATGAAGAGCTGTCATGCATTTAAGCGGTGTATGCAACAACTGCGATATCCACTTAAACTTGAATCTTTCATTGAAGATGGATAAACTTGACCATCAACGAACCATCTTGTTATTTCTATTCAAAATGACGCCTTCTTTGCGGGAGCAGATCTCCAGATTGGATTTTCCGAGCTGATGGCTCATAAAGAAAGCGAAGAGTCCATCGCCAGATATAGAGACCAGTCTGTACGCGCTTGACGATTGGCCCAGACGTATGCTGACAGGATCGCATAGGGGAGGGCGAGTCGCTCTTGACAACCTTTCGCTAAAGAGCTACTGCACAACTGCTCTTCGTCGATGTCTGGGGATGGTAGGAACTGCAATTTCTATGGATATACTCAAAATCGAAGCCGACCATGCCTGGGTCCGTATTCCAAGACCAGACCTTGGCTCCTTTGCGACGGCAATCACAGCATGGCAAGGCACAACCGATGATGGCGAGCAAGTAAGCCTACAACTACGACAATGCTCAGACTGGCTAGGCGCCATGGTTGGAGCGGACGGACAAGATCGACTATGGAATGCTTGAAGAGTGGCATTTTGTCATATTTATCATCATTCAACTGGAACCTCATTTTATCATCTCATCTATCCGTAGATGGGGGTATAAATGTATGCATGTACATCACCCATCGGCCTACCCTGCAAATGCACCGTTTCCAGACGCCCGGGACCTGAATACATCGTGAAATCGCCGCCAGTTTCGCTTTCTAAAGGCTCTCCGTTTTTTCTACATCAGAGAAGACATGAGAGAGCTTTGCGCATATGCCTGGCAATTGATCAGTATTGGGGGTTTACGAGTAGGGCATCGAGGACCACTCACCATAGGCTTGATATCGGGATGAGGCACGGCATCAAATTGCTCGTACTGGAGTTTGTAGTCGGGGCCAATGTTGATGTAGGCACCCCTGTTTTCTGTTGAGTCACAGTATCGAGGGGCAGAGAAGACTAAGGAAAGGTCAGCAAAAGTTCAACAAAGATACCCAGAGTAACTCACCGGTAATACAGCGGCCATCGTGCTGCACCTCATAACCGTCCATGCGAACCTCGTGACTTCGAATAACAGCCTCAAGACCGTTCTTCTCACAGAACTTCTTGGTGATGTCGGGACCGAACTGCATACCGACACCACGCTTGCTGGGTCCTCGGCCGTTCTCCTCCTGGGGGTCGGTCCAGAGCATTTCCATCATCAAACCAGCTTGACCGGGTTGTCGCTGGTTGTGTCGGTTGAGTTTTCGGATATCGTCAAGAGTGACGCTGTCATCAGAGAAAAGACCTCCGTGAAGGACAAGGTACTTCTTGCCGATGAGAGTGGCCAGAGCAAGAGCAGAGAAGCTCTCAGAGAACAGCTTGAAGACCCTTCATACTCAATCAGTACCGTCACGTGGATACGTGGTTCGCAAAACTTACCGCTCATTATACTTGGCCTTGCACTCGCCCTCGAAACCGTACACACGGTTCATGTCATCCGTTTCGTGGTTACCACGGTTCAAGAAGAACTGGTTAGGTCGCAGCCACTTGTAAGCATAGAGGAGCAGAGCGATCTCAGTCGACCAAGAACCTCGATCCACGAAATCACCGTTGAAAAGATACCAGTGCTTCTCGTCGGGGGTTCCGTTACGGCGGAACAACTCCATAAGATCGAAGTATTGACCTGAAGTGGCGAATTAGCTCGGCAAATCTCTGACCGACAAGTTTCCTTACCGTGAGTGTCACCACAGACAGTGAGCTTCACGTCGCTGGGAATCTCGACCTCAACCATGGTGGGCTCGTCGTATACGAGCTTCTTGACCGCGATGATGATTTGGTAGACGTATTTCCGGTGGATCTTTTTGCCCGTCTTGAAACGTTCAATCATATCATCAATGAACTCTTGTGTCATCTCGTCGCCTAATCGCACACCATCATATCCTGGCTCAACCACCATGGAGTCCAGATCAAGACCCTCAGCCGCAGAAGGCTCATCGCCGACCTCGATTGCCGCAAAGAAGGCTAGCTGACGGACGATCTTTTTGCACTCCTCCAGCTTGAGTCTGGCATCTTTGTTGCTGGGATCGAGAGACACACATGTCTTGAAGTCGTCAATGGCCTCCTTAGGTCGGAGGATCGCAGTCTTGGCCAGTCCTCGTCGGTAGTATGCCTAGCAAGGTCAACATTTCAAAGCCTCTTCCTCCGGTTCGTTTGTGGTCTTGTGGCGAACCTTGACAAGTTTGGGGTTGAGCTCGATAGCCTTTGTAGCGTCGGCAATGGCATAACCGTAAGCCTCGGTTTTGATGTATGCCTAGAGTACCAAGTCAGGAAAGGTTCTGGGGTTAAGATCGTGTGGTATATTGACGCACTTGGGCTCGGTTGGTGAAGAATGTAGGCTCCTTGTCGTTCAACTTAATAGCCTGGCTGTAAAAGTCTACGGCACTGGGATAATCTCCCGCTTGAAAGGCCTTGTTACCCTTGTTCTTGAGTTCGACAGCCATTTTGCGAAGTCAGCGTTTGTTTGGCGAAGAAGTTCGCTGCACAGAAGGAGATCGAAGGGGGAGGAGGGGGAGGGGTTCTGTCGTTTGCGCCGAGC
Organism: Fusarium oxysporum f. sp. lycopersici 4287; assembly: GCF_000149955.1. NCBI lineage: Eukaryota > Fungi > Ascomycota > Sordariomycetes > Hypocreales > Nectriaceae > Fusarium > Fusarium oxysporum. Next base: position 1,161,212 of record NC_030990.1, read on the forward strand.
GCACCTACAACCGCTGAAGTCGGTCGCAAAGAGAGAAGAAGTGAATTTTGAAAGGAAGGATTCAGAAATAAGCTTGTGGAATGCTAAAGAAGCGAAATAATCTGCCAAAACGGCTTGGTTCCACAATGTGAGGAAGGGGGAAGAAGTTTTGGACGTTGATGGATGGCGGCTTTTCGGTGGAGTTTCTCCCCGCTGCCGGCGTCATGAAGACGAACCTAGAACGCCTGGCGGGGCGGGCTTAACGGGCAAGGCTTCAGGGCTTTCAACCTTTGTGATAGGTTAGAATGCCCCTGTAAGCGATCGCAGCTGGGCGCAAATCAGCAATGCCTAGCGTGACTACGCGCCTAAAGTTGGGGAATCTTTATCAATCGCCACCGACAGTGTGTGTTGCTGCATTGGAGCCTAGCCTCGGATGCGAAAGGGAACAGATGGTCTATTATTATTGTGCTACGTATCAGCAATCCAAGCCGAAGTTTTCGTACTTTTGATCACCAGACTATTGTGGTACTCTTGAAGCTTAGAGTAATATATCGCTTACTTCCTACTACCTTAGGTAGGGAGTTAACGAAAGTTACCTACTTAGGTACTAGGTATTCAAAGGTCCCTTGGGTGGGTAAGAATGGTAGATATTACCATGCACAGCAATATTTGGGCTGCCTTGGCCAATCGGAGATCGGTTAGTTGCATATCAAGATCTCGGCCCCACTTCTTCATTGTTGGAACCTCAGACAAAGTTATCACAGTCAACAGACAAACCAAACTCATATTTAAAAAGCACAACTCATAATATTTAAAGCACGTCCAGCGACATCTCGTGGCCCGACAGCACGACGCGGCACTCATTGTGAACTGACCACGGCTGGTGCGCGCCTTGCGCCTAGATTTAGCCCATTATGGACTCATCAGGGTCAGGGACCTCAAATGCGCTGGTACGCAAGCGGACAGACACAGACTTGATGCCCCCGCCTCCTCAAGCCAAGAAGATAAAACGACCCAAGAAGGTACTCGACGAAGATACCTACACAGAAGCACTGTCACAAATCATCGCCCGGGACTTCTTCCCAGGACTTCTACAAACTGAGATACAGCAAGAATACCTGGATGCGCTCGAGTCAAAGGATTCTGCCTGGATCTCAAGTGCAGGCCGAAGATTGCAACATGTTATGACACCAGGGCGCCGAAATGCACCTCTCTCATCACAGGCAAATTCTTTCACTGCTGGTGATCGGACACCTTCAACATATGGCGGTGATACGCCAGCTTCAGTTACCTCTAATGTTCCGGATCCGCAACCACGGCTAGGAGCCAACATGAGCCTGACAAAATTTCAAGATACTTACACGAGCGAGGATAATGAAAGCTTTTATAAGCTTGTTGACAAACAGAATCAGAAAAAGGCTGACAAATATGCCTGGCTTTGGCGCGGTAACAAACTACCGTCAAAGCAAATGATCAAACAGAAAGAGGTTGAGGATCGACTGAGCCAAACCCGAAGCCTCATAGATGACGGATTCAAGAAGGATTTGCTGGCCATCAAGGACAAAGATGACCGTCCAGCTCGCCCAGATTCCTGGAATGCCAACCCTCGAAACAGTTTGATGTTCAGACCTGACGGGTTAGAGGATGGTGTCCTCACTGTTTCTCAGAAGGCCGAGGAATCTTCAAAGATGGCTCCAAAGTCAATAGTCTACGAGAACACGAGAATGCCACAACCGCGCGTCACACCGAGGCCACCATCTCCGACCATGTCAGCGGTGCGAGACGCTATTGCCGGCAAGCCTCGGAAAGATGACCGAGACTCCAGCATCGTTAGCGGAGGCGAGACACCAAGAGTTAATGGGTATGCTTTTGTGGACGACGAGGATGATGAAGATGAGCCAATCCTCCCTGCTCCTATTATCAATCTAGGCCCGGGAGATGCAGCTCCAAACCCTTTCCGCTTACAAGAGCAACGTGACAGAGAAAGTCTACACGAACGCATGGTGGAGAGGATATCTCAGTCGAAGAAGGAATCCTCAAGGAATGGACTTACAGGGAGAGTTGACAAGACGCCGGTTCCAAAGTTTCCGAGTAGTCCTCGGGTCAATGGTGGACTTACACCTGCAGCACAAAGGCTTTGGAGTAAGATTGGCACACCTGGACGTGGATCAAGTGGGAGCTCATTTGGAAATTCCAAGCCCATGACTCCCAGAGGATCACTTTTGAGATCAGTGAAGAGACCTGGCTCAACATCTGGAAAGAAGTAACGGTTGAAATGAGATACCGCGGTGACAGGATTTGGGGCTTCTCTTACTCCTTCCATGTCTCCCGGAGTGCATTCATGGACTGACAATTGCTCCAATGTTTCATTGTTCTCACATGACCTGTCACTATCCTCGTCGTTTTTTAATAGCATGGTGTTGTGTTGGCGCTACATACTTTTCACGATACCTGCCGCGGCTCAAAAGAGAAGCGCAACCATTCTGGATTATTTACAGGATAAAGCAAATAGAATTAAAATTCAGATCAGCATCTTCTTACTTTGGCCGAATAATGTGTCTGGTTCCTACACCTCTCAGATGAGGCCATTTACAAGGAACCCGCTTAGTTGCATGACCCATCGATTAGATCATGGACTTTTTTCCATTGAACCTTGGAACCACCAACCCACCAAACCTAGCTGGCAGCCAACGCCAGCAAGCCAGACAATATCAATCACCTCCATTCAATGTGCTTCTGGCCCAAGGAGGCCGTATAAGCCCGATGAGGTTCGTCGACTTCGCAATTGACCTTGCGGCAGTGCTCAATGCCTCTCGAGGTGTCGCCGCTAAGCATGTCGCGCTCCGAGGTCGCCAGATCGATACCTACAGTCGAACTTCGAGTGTTGCCGCAGCATTGAGGAAGCGAAATGCTCAAAGGAGCTCACCGACGGGGGAGAAAGCACAGAATGCTGCGGGCGCGAGCGATGAGGTTGTATACGAGCAAGCTGCACCGGCGGCACGAGAGAAGAAACCTATAACCGAGACACCGAAACAAAATGCTCCGCCTGAAGTGACGAGAACCGAAAGAGCACCCTTCAATAGCCCGATCCCCAATTTCAGACCGAGCCCACAGCAACAGGCTACGTCGGAACCGGCGAAAGAGGATGATCTTGATCTACCACCTGGGATCGACGTCAATATCTTCCATACCGCGAGAGGTTCCAAAGTCCTCGACTCTCTACGAAAGCAAGGTCGACCTGGAGCACCTCCTGCACGCCCCGGAGTTGGGGGTCCTGTGAAGCCACATCCCATGCGAGACTGGCCTCCGCGCCCACCACCCCTCGAAGAGAGCTATGAGGAGGAGCCCGTAAAACCTCAAGAGCCTGTGTTCAAGCCAGTGGAACCCGTAGAGTCTGTAGAGCCAGCTGAGAAGGAACCCCTGGTCGAGAAGTTTGTGCAGAAGAAACAGTTGGAGGAGAAGCCCGTCGAGCAGAAACCGGTGGAGGAAGGCTCCGTGCCTGAACCAGAAAAGGCCACTCCGTTAGCCCCTACAGCCGACAAAAAGATCGACGAGGATGTCATTCAAGCTGCCAGAGAGATTGCTGGGGAGACAACAACGCCCTCAGAGACACCCTATGCTTTACGAGAATCCAAGGTCCCCTCGTCTCGTATCAGCCGAATCTGGAACTATAGTGGCCTTGCAGCAGGTATGTTGGGAGGCGCCATGACCGAAGGCTTCAGTCGAGCCTTTGGCGGTGGTGGCGAGGGATCTGTCCTCCTGAGCGAGAAGAACATGGAGCGTCTGGTTGCAAAGCTCTCGCGCATGCGTGGTGCTGCTTTGAAGCTTGGCCAGATGATGAGTTTCCAGGATACCAAGATGCTACCTGCCCCCATCCAACAGGTGCTCCAGCGTGTTCAGGATCGCGCTGATTACATGCCTGCCTGGCAGCGTGATCGTGTATTAGTAGCAAACCTTGGTCCTGAGTGGAGAGAGCTCTTCAGCAATTTTGAGGAGAAGCCTATCGCTGCTGCTTCTATTGGGCAGGTTCACAAGGCCACATTAAAGAACGGCAAGCGAGTCGCTGTCAAGATCCAATTCCCTGGTGTTGCTGACTCGATCAACTCGGACCTCGATAACCTAAGCATTCTCCTCACAGCCACCAAGCTACTCCCCAAAGGTCTATACCTCAACAAAACCATCGCCAATGCGCGATTAGAGCTTGGCTGGGAATGTGACTACGAGCGAGAGCTTCAGTGCGCTCAACGCTACAGGGAGCTTCTCGGGTCAAGCGAGAAGGATGTTTTTATGGTGCCAAATGTTTATCCTGAGGCATCGGGTAAGCAAGTCTTGACGATGGACTTCATGGATGGTATCGGCGTGACTCGCATCACCTCTTTTACCCAGGAGCAGCGTGACTGGATCGGTACACAGATTCTTCGCCTCTGTCTCCGCGAGATCACCGAGTTCCGTTTCATGCAAACGGACCCAAACTGGACAAATTTCCTCTACAACGCAGATGTCAACAAGCTGGAGCTGCTCGATTTTGGCGCTTCTCGCGAATATCCTGACGAGTTCGTCACACAATATGTGCAACTTCTCGCTGCGGCTTCACGATCCGACAAGGCTGCTGTAAAGGAGTTGTCAGAGAGCTTAGGTTACCTGACCGGCCATGAGAGTCGCACCATGGTTGAGGCACATACAAAGTCTGTCCTTACACTCGCGGAGCCTTTCCTTGCTAGCGCGCCCGATATTTATGACTTTAAAGACCAGACTATCACAGAGCGTGTCAAAGCTCTCATCCCTGTTATGCTTCACGAGCGACTGGCACCCCCACCAGAAGAGACATACAGTCTGCACCGAAAGCTTAGCGGTGCGTTCCTCCTGTGTGCCAAATTGGGTAGCAAGGTCCCTTGTAAGTCCATGTTTGAGGAGGCACTTGCCAAGGGGGGATATAGTAGGTGAGAGTGACGGAGAGTCAAATGTAATTATGTACCATATAATCTCATGTGTAACATTATTTAGATGATAAAACGGTCGAGGGATGTAGAATAGAAAACGGGATTTCATGATAACAATGTCTCGTCCAGAGCACTCATTCCAATTATTATAAAAGTCAATTTGACAACTTATTTGATGCTCATCAAGAGGCCGTGGACAGCGTCAAACTTGTCTGTGGATCGAAATGTCTTGTTCTAACCTCCAAGCCATTATGATTCGGACGATCGGAGATGAACCGGTATCTCGAGTTCATGAGTCTAGATCTGGTGGGGCACTGAGAGTCATTATGAGATGCTTGAATCGTAAGGTCTATTTAGGTACAGAAAAGTTCCACTGAGAAGAGTTTTATAAAGACCATAGAGTATCTCTCGGTCCACAAAATTTAATTTATCTAAAAACTGGCTTGCAAAAAAACTGAGGGAAGCTTGCTGAAGGTTCAAGACAAAATACAAAAGGCATGTAAAACAAAGTATGCCGCTATCGCAAGCTTCTACCCCGCGCGAATACATAAACTGAAGGCCCACCCCGATCTCTTCATAGTCATCAACCTTAACCTGCCTGCGAGCATTTTCCTGGACAACTTCAGTTCAAGATGGCGGATTTAATCACTTTGGCGACATGTTCTCTCAATCAGTGGGTGTTGGATTGGGAGGGCAACTTGAAGAGAATTCGCAAGAGTATTATTCTGGCCAAGGAAGCTGGAGCTACGCTCAGAACGGGCCCTGAGCTCGAGATTACAGGCTATGGTTGGTAAGTCAGATTCTGGCCCAATTTGATAATTGATAATGAGTCTTTACTAATAAGTTGAATAGTCTTGACCATTTCCTTGAGGCTGATGTTTACGAGCATTCCTTGGAGTCACTCCTCGCAATCTTGACTGATACCGAACTCCATGGCATTCTCATCGACGTTGGTCTTCCTCTCATGCACAGAGGATGTCGATACAACTGCCGTGCTATTATCTTGGATGGAAAACTGCTCTGCCTTCGCCCCAAAATCTATCTTGCCAACGATGGGTACGTTTTGCTGTCCATAGGCTAAATCGCCTGGCTGACTTGTTTGTATAGTAACTTCAGGGAGAACCGATTCTTCACTCCTTGGAACAGGCCAAGATATGTTGAGAAGTACAACCTTCCTCCTGCTCTGCAGAAGCACCAGGGCGTTCGACAGGTTCCCATTGGTGATGTTGTTCTGTCCCTAAATGATACAACCGTCGCCGCCGAGACATGCGAGGAGCTCTTTACCCCCCAAGCACCTCACATTAACATGTATGTTTGAACCATCCTTGATCAAGAGGATTACCGAGCTATTGGACTTCTGACTTATGGCTGACTTCAATCCAGGGCTCTTAATGGCGTCGAAATCTTTACCAACTCCTCAGGCTCTCATCACACGCTAAGAAAGCTTGATGAGCGTATCGCTCTAATTTCTGAAGCAACTCGCAAGAGTGGTGGTGTATACCTTTATGCTAACCAGTCTGGTATTTTTCTCCAACAATCGCCTCAGTCTTGCTTTGTCTGACGATTCTCTAGGCTCTGATGGAGACAGGCTTCTCTACGATGGTGCATCCCTCATCATGGTCAATGGCTCAATCGTAGCTCAAGGCTCCCAGTTCAGCTTGGATGATGTCGAAGTTGTTACCGCAACCGTCGACCTTGAGGAAGTCCGCGCTTATAGATTCGCCCCATCTCGCAACTTCCAGGCTGTGCAAGCACCTGTGTATGAGAGAATCGAAGTCGATTTCAGCCTAGGCCATGAGGATCTTGACCTCCTTCGTGCCCCAACAGCTCCTAGGCCAGCATGTTATCACGTCCCCGAGGAAGAAATTGTACGTTCATCTGGCACACAGAACTCGGTTGGAGTAATTCGACTGACTTAGTGTTATATAGGCTCTTGGCCCGGCTTGCTGGCTTTGGGATTACCGTACGTCTGTCCTTGTCGCTCTGGCGGTCGGAGCTTGACCTCGACAGAGCTGAAAATACTAACTATTGAGCAGTGCGACGAAGCAGGGCATCTGGTTATCTGGTCCCCCTCTCAGGAGGTATCGACTCCTGTGCAACCGCTACCATTGTATTCAGCATGTGTAGACTTGTCGTTGAGGCTATCAAGGCTGGTAATGAGGAGGTCATCGAAGACGTCAAGAGAATTGCTGTGTACTCGGATAAGCTGCCTGAAACCCCTGAGGATTTCTGCAACCAGATCTTCCACACTGTTTATATGGGGATGGAGAAGCAGAGCAGCAAGGAGACTCGACAGCGCGCCAAGGACCTTGCCGAGCGTATCGGTAGTTACCACACTGACATGAACATTGACGATACCTTCCACGCTACCAAGAACTTGCTCACTCAAGGCACGGGATTCGAGCCTAAATTCAAGGTTCATGGTGGATCAGCGACCGAAAACTGTACGTTCTTTTACTCCACACAATGTATGCTAAACCCCTTTTAAGTGATATACTAACTCTTGCAGTGGCCCTTCAGAATATCCAGGCACGCAGCCGCATGGTCATCGCCTATTACTACGCTCAGATGTTGCCAACAGTTCGACAGCGACCAGGAGGAGGAAGCCTGCTTGTTCTAGGATCCAGCAATGTTGACGAATGTCTCCGAGGATGTGAGTATGCCTTAAAGAAGGGTACTACGATGTTGGCTAACGATATCTTCCAGACCTCACAAAGTACGAGTAAGAGCTTCGCCCGTATACCCCTGATGTGAATCATGCTAATAGATGACTTTTAGTTGCAGTAGTGCGGATTTGAACCCTCTAGGCGCTATTAGCAAAAGGGATCTCAAGAGTTTCATTTCATGGGCGGCCAAGAACTTCGACATGCCGATTTTGGAAGAGTTTATTCATGCTACACGTACGAAATCTATCACGCTGGTTGGGTCACGAGACGACTAACACCAACATAGCCACGGCTGAGCTAGAGCCTATCACCGAAAACTATGTTCAGTCAGACGAGAGTAAGTGATCATCTCCTGTTGTAAGTTAACTTATTGACGTAACCGCAGTTGATATGGGCATGACCTATGACGAACTATCTCGTTTTGGAGTAAGTGAACCAGCTACGGACCAAAGCCAGTATTGTGATGAAACTGACACCTTGTTGCAGCGACTACGTAAGGAGAGTAAGTTAGGACCTTACGGCATGTTCCTACGACTTGTCGAAGAATGGGGCGGAGAGGGCAAACTGAGCCCACGAGAAATCGCCACCAAGGTGAAGCGTTTCTACCATTTCCATTACATCAACCGGTAAGCAATATTCCTATTGAGAAATGGCTTTTTTACTAACAAGATGTAGCCACAAACAAGCTGTGGCAACACCAGCTGTTCATGTGTAAGCGGGCCTCTTGAATCATTCATTGCGTTGAAGATGTTGACTTTTACCCAGGGAAGATTACTCGCCCGACGACCACAGATTTGACCTTCGCCCTTTGTTCTACCCACCTGCCTTCCAAGGCTGGTCGTTCCAAAAGATTGACAAGCGGGTGGAGGCTATCGAGAAGGCTTTAGAGAAGAAGCAGAAGAAGGCTGAAGGCGGTTTGCAATAGAGAATATGGATTAGAACCTTGGGAGTTAATTGAACAGCTGTACGAGATTTCTTTTTGTGCATGTGTATGAAATACCAACTGCAGGATATTCAGCAGTAACGTACGAGATTTTAGATTTCGATTTGATATGAGAGACATCGATCTGGGGGCACACTTGATAGTCCCCGACTGGAGAGTTGCCCCCCAACACCAAAGCGAGTCATCGTAGATTGAAACCCCCATCTGGGAATACCTTCGCTGTATAGTACTCGCAGTCTGTTCTTGGAAACTGCATCGCGAATACTTCGGATTCAAAGCGAGATATTATATAAACACTCGGACCAGCCTACGTACATTCACCCAGCTCTGAAATCATGGTACTCACTTAACAAAGAGAAACGCTTTGTGTTTGTACCCAAGTCTACAGCTTGCTTGTCTTAGTTTCCTTTGCAGGGTACAGGGTGTATTTAACATATACACATTGTCAAAAGTAATAGCTCTATGTGTTTAGATAGGTATTAATGTCAAAGCGGACCGAAACTAGTGGCAGACGAAGGCTGGCAGCTGCCAACAGTTGCATGTAACTGCTCCCTCATGCATCGTAGCACCCCTCATAAAATAATTGTACTTATCTGCAGCACTCGCACTTTTCTCTGAAATCCTCGACTTGCTGTCATCTTTTGATCTTCGTTTTATTGTTCCTAAGTGCGAATAAGGAAACCTGAATCATCTTGGAACCGAACCATCTGCGGCATGGTCGAAGCCCCTGAACTCGCCGTACGAGCTTTTCCATCCCTTTTGAGTATGGAGTCAAAAGTACGCAAATCTGCTGTTTTGGCCAAGATATCGATGATACTAACCTTTTGGCTCTCTTATAGACATTTCCGTACCAGTATGGGTCGTTCCGCGATTGCGATGAGATGTTCCAGACACAAGCGGAGGCCTCGACCCATCTGATAATATTCCATTAGAAGGATTAATGGATCAGCGTGTTGTATGACACGGACGTGGTTTTTCTTTATGGGAGTTCAGGGTTGTGTATGAAGAGGTTTCTTTTGTTTTGGCAGGGCTGGTTATTTATACTTGACTGCTGGTTTTTAATTAATTACCTTAGTCTGAATGACATAGGCATGGTGTATAGAGTAACTAATACAAGAACATATTGAAACAGGGTTTCTTATCATATCCCTTTACGATAACTTACTACTTGTCGATCTCGGTAGGCTACTTGGTTAGTGAGCAGAGTATCTATAAGTTACTGTTATAGCTACAGAAGAGTTCGACCATATAAAAAATGTACTAGTGACCGGGCTGAGTAGAGCCTGGTACGGATGTAATGTAGTAGAAGTATAACACTGCTGCCAGGCGTCAAGACTCGACTCGATCAAAAGATGCAGAACAGAGAGATATTAAATGACCATCTTTTCTTGTATGCATGACTTTACATGAGATTGCAACAGCAGAAAGTTCTATGAAGAAGCTTGTGAGATAGAGAAGACAAAGAGCAGTTTGGAATTCAAAGGTAGGAGCTCGACAAACTTAACTCGACAAAGCCCAAGCTCTTCAGTTGCACCCAGAACCGAAGTAATCAGAATGCAGAACGCTCGCTCGGTCATGCGACCATTGGGACGGACGAGCAGTAACACGATTCCTGGCGGGTTCTCAGCCTGCATAGATAAACATGTGACCAGCTTGTGAATAGGTCAATGCCAATTTGGAATTCTGCAGATGTTTGCTTGAGCTGGCAAAGGAACGAAGAGAGATGACGTTGACATTGCTAGCATCGTCGACCAAGCCATAGAGGGTCACAGCTTTCCTGTGACAAGCGATGAATCGAAAAAAGAAAGGGCATGCCGAGTTGAAAGATTGATCTCACATGTTTTCGTCAGAGAACCTCTGTTCATGACCTATGTGTCGGGAATGGCTCATCGCCTGAAGTCCACAAGTTGTATGTCAATGCTCGTATGACACAGATCCTTCACTGACACTCCTCAGACCAGATTTTGAAAGCATATCGAGACAAGGCCTGTGCGAGGACCGACCAAGATCCTGATGGGTATGTTGATTGATGAAGTGCTTGTTTCCAAGCCAGGACGATCTGCCGATACAATCACACCGATTGAGGTGGCTCATAAATTTGGTCAGACTCAAGCTTATGTGCTATATCTAAGGCTTTCTCTTACATCTCAGTGCCGTTGACTTCTTTAAATGTGTTTTCACTACCTCCGGCTAGACTCAGAGGCCAAGCTGAAAAAAGACTATGACGCCTTGGAAAAGGGGAGTAGTCTTCTCATCTTGCCACTTCTCGCCATCTTTTTTATCTCTTTCTCATTATTTCTCTTCAGTTTCCCAACGACCTCATCGTGATCCTTCTTTATGGCTTCAACCTCAGCCTCATGCTGTTGCTTCAACTAGACAAGATGTTAGTGTACTTGATGGGCTCAGAAAGAGAGCGAGTGGTACCTGGCCTGCAATAAGCTTTGCGCTTCCAGATTCGATTGCCTGTTGACGAGACCTTTGGATGGTGAAAAGTACATCTTCATGTGAGAAGCCTGTTTCATTTTGCTGAAAGCCTTTCATCATTGTCTGTTGAATCACCTTGGAGTAGATGAGTGACCAGTGTCCGATTTCGAGCGCACCTTGGCGCATCAACTGAATTTCGTTTAGAAAGTCCTATAAATATCAGTTCTGTATGCAGCTAAAGAGAATATGGGACAGCTTACCAATGTATCTCCAAAGGAAAGCCCTTCGGAAATTCCTGTGGCTATTTCCTTGGACTCGGAACAACTCTCGAGAAATGATTGCATTTTGGCGAGCATCTCGTTGTGATGAATTGCAGCATTACGGAGACAATCTATAATCCCATGAAGTAGCAACTGAACGGGCTGCAAGACTTCAATACATTGTTTCTGTATCCGGCAGTCAGTATTGTGTAACTGGGATTGTAACAGGGGCATTGTACCAGTTCATTAGCTTGCGTCGAAAGCTTCTGAATGTCAACCTCGGCCTCCTCCTTACGTCGCCTATACTCCTGACCTCTCTCAAGCTGATCTTGCATGTTTCTCTGCGCTGATTGGAGATCGTTGCTCGCCCAGAGGTTGAGTATCCACGTAGCGGCCATCTGACCTCCAGCCATCAGCATCTTTCCGCCGATGTCTGCAGAACCAGCAGACTGGATGATAGTTCCAATTTGATTTGTTAATTTGTTCTTTTGCCTGGAAAGATCCTCTCGCCGGGCTCGAGCGGCATCTTCGTTTGCCTGAGCCCTGTCTTGGTTGTAGATCTGGTCGTCTATCTCGGTCTTCAGAGTACCGATCTTTTTGTTTGTTGCGTTCTCTTCCTGGTTCATGATGTCTATTACCATTACTAAGACTGTACAGTTTGTAAGAATCCTGTGGTAACTGACCTTTGGTCTTGCTGATACGACGACTGAATTCGTCAACGGAAGCACGCCAGGCTTGGAGACTTTTGTCAAGTTCATCGCATTGTTTTCTGCATACTTCCGTTGCGTTTGTGAGCTTCCTGAGATGCCTATCGAAAGACGCTTTCTCGCCGGGAACACCAAAAGTACTTTGTAGTGCGTTCAGCTAGTAACCAAGAGGTTAGCATTAATACGCCATGAGCTGGTTCGTTACTCTTACCGTTCCCGTATCCTGTATCATGGACTTGGTCTTCATGTAGATACTGTAGAAAGCTCCATGTGTTTCCACCAATTTGTCGAGCCCCATATGGCAATGCTCAGCCAGGGCTGTAGACAGATTATCGCTCCTGATGATAGTGTTGGCATTCAAGTTTCCGAGACCAGAGTGCTTATTGACATGGACGAAGTTTCTTACCCTGGGAAGCCATCCGCGTCTACTAGAAAGACAGACGTGGCATTGCTTGTCGTAGAAATGTAGAGGCACAATTGAAGCTTCTGAGTAAGCAATTCGGCTCTGATCAAAGGCTCTAACAGATTATCACGAGGCCCTTGAGACATCTCGGCCGGGAACCGAACTAAGCTGCCCATGTTGGAGCTGGCGATATCAGATGTTCCTAAGGGATTGAGTACAACAGACAGAAAGTTTAAAGGCGATTAAACATCCATCGATAGAATTTCAAAATCTAAAAGAAACAGCTTTATCCCAGAAGCACCGCGCCGACTGATCGACTGAAGAGGGGCTACCCATGTCCAAGAAGTACCTCAATGTATATGTGCCAACGTTTCATCTGCACCTGTCCCTTACTAGGGAATTCCATATGCAAACTAAGGTCAGTTTCAACCCTCGCTGAGCCTATCCCCGCTCACGATAAAAGCCAAAGCTTCGTTCAGAGACAGGGGTCGACATATGCATGGTGGGCGCCCGCATTTTAGTTTTCAGCTCTTCCCAAAGGAGTACCTGATAGGTTATACAAGGACACCATGCATGCGGCATTGTCGTGGTTGCTTGTAGGAGAGAGCCTGTCGAGTCTTAATAGTTCTTAATAGTGTATGGATTTATCAGGCTCGGCATCGCAGTTCAAGAATTGCCGAGTAGTTTCAACTCCTACCCTCAATCCTGGGATTGGATTCAATCCTGCAATTGTATCCCATTCTAAAATTTGGCCTCAATAACCATAATGTCAACCTCGGGAGGAATCTCATTATCCCAGTTCCAGGCTCGCTTGACTGTGCTGCAATCACAGCACCAGTCCCTCAAAGCAGCCGACTTAGAAATGCGAGCCACACAATCCGAACGATGCCGTTCTTCACTTGAGAAAGCCGTCAAGAGCCTATTCCAAGTCATAAATCTCGTTCGCAAACACGATAAACGTCTAGTTGCATGGCACGACCGCAGTCCACATCTCAAATCGGCTCTTCGTTTAATCGGCATTGATCGACGAACAGAACATACCGTGAACAAGACTACGGCGAAACTCAAGAATGGTGTACATAAAGTCGAGACACAGTTTGAATACGCCGGGCAAGTCATAGGAGAGAGTATCGATGATACTACACGCTTCCAGAAGGACTTTTCGCAAATTAGTCGGTCTGGAGTTGAGGAGAACCTTCAAGCTATGAGAGCTGCTGAAGCTGAGCTGAAGCAGGAGTTAGAGGACCTCAAATATCAGATCCAGAATCAGGATGTTGAGTGTTCTGGGGCAATGGCAGAGTTGAGGCAGCAGATTCAACGGCTTGAGGAGCTCACGGCAGATCATGACTCTGCAAGAGCCTGGAAAAATACCTGGGGAGCGGTGAGGATAGCGATCTGTGCTCAATAAATACTTGATCTCTTGCTAACTTTCCGGTCTTTAGGTCACGGTACTTGCTGCAGCGGGGGCTTTTGCAATGCCATTTGTTGGTATTTCGGTAGGAATAGTAGCCGGTGTCAAAACTCTGTAAGTCATGCAAACTACAGTCTATGGTCCCCGTTGACACAGTGATGCCACACGCAGTATGAATTCCGAACAGCAAGAAGCACTCAGGGTGCAAAAAGAACAACACGAGCTTCTTGTCCAAAGTCACGACTCAGAACTGAAATCGCTTGAACTCCAAATGGCACAATCAGGCCGTCACCACGACAGTTGCGCCTATTACATGGATCAAATCAAGCAGATCCAAAGCGCAAACTTGACTATTCGTCAAGAATCAAGCAGAGCGTTCAAGACCCTTTGCGAAGTGCAGATGGCACTGGAGAAGGCGAGGCTCAACATCTTTGAGATATCACAGGAACTGCAGGAATGTCAATATGAGAAGACTAGGCGCGGGATGGCGGCAAGATTGAATGGGATCTTGCAGAATATTCTGGAATTTCCTGCAAAGGCGAAGTTGAAGGCCGTTGATCAGAAGCTCATTGAGCAGGCTACGAGTGGGATAAGGGCTATTTCTGGTGCAACAGCTGAGGTTATGGCCATTGTGGGTGAGTAAGACAATGGCCTGGTTCTAAACTCTCATCAATTGCACTTCTCGTGAGGAGTTCGAGTGAAACTGAAAGCTGTCTTAACATTTGTGTTTGTTTTCAAGTATGTCTGCCTGATCGGCACAAATGATACCCTATTGGAAAAGTAGCATCCTGTACCTTGCATGGGTGCTTGCACAACAGCCATGTCTCTCTATCTGATGAAACTAGGCTTGGATTGGTCTATCAGTCTCACGAGGTCTTCGAAGCCCCAGCCTGCTTTTCAGCGAGATCTTTGTCTTTGAAATGCCACTACATATTCATGTCGCTAGCATCTTCGAAGCCATAGCTGAATGCTGGCCCTCATAAAGGGCCAACAGCCAAAAATAGGAACTTGGCACAAGAGCATGCAAGACTTAAATCGGACTTTAATTTGGTACTGCAGTGCCCATTGATTTAGGCTTTTACCAGGGGCAGTATTGTCTATCAATCGCAAGATTGCGTTGCCAACTCAAAATGGCATCGTATAATGGTCGGACGATCCATTCTCTTACAAAGGGGAACAACGCAACGGATCAAGCATCTGCAGAGTAAGCCGCACTCGATGTCATCAAACCACATGCTAACAAATTATTCTTAGTATAATCGCTCTTCATGGTCTGGGAGGCGATTGGAATCGTACCTGGAGCTCGTTCGGATACTGCTGGCTCAAACACACTCTCGTACCCAAGTTCCCATCATGCAGAATCCTCTCTCTCAACTATCCAGATATGCTCTCTACTTTGTCAGCACACCCTCCTGACATAAACGGTCTGATTCAGGATATCCTCAGAGACCGCCGTCAAGAGAACCGCTCAAAGTCACCGATTATCTTCCTCGGCCATAGTTTTGGTGGCACTGTTCTCAAGCAGGTGTATGTTGCTACACACCCTTCCAACACAGATGACCCAGACTACAAAGCCCTTCATACCCAGAGTCGTGGCTATGTGTTCTTTGGGACAATCCATAAAGACAGGGATATGAGTAGGGCTAAGCTTGAAGTCCCAGAGTTTTGGAGAGCTTTGAGTCGCGGAGCTTCAGGTACATTGGGCGGTCACTCTCATGAGTTGGAAAAGGCAATGTATACCACCTTTCGTGTTAACCATGCATTTCGTCGTCTCGGTGGAGAGAACCTCCTCATCAATTGCTTCTATGAAACCAAGGGGCCCGGCGGACTGAGTGTCAGTGAATCTTGTCACTCATGTTCCAGATCTGAAGCTAACATAAGCCCAGAGACGTGTTCTTATTACTCAGGAAGAGTCAACTCTGGTCGCCCGTCCTGTTCCTACCATGCCCTTGGATCTCGACCACCAGTCCCTCGTTTGCTTCAAAAGTCCACGAGATGAAAACCTCGTTCGTGTCCTCGACGCTCTCGATTCGTTCATGATTCGAGCTATGGACGTCGAAACTCGACTACATAGGTCGAGTGCTCCTGAATCTCGAGGTCTATGTCTTTTGTCACTTGATGGAGGTGGTGTCAAGGGATTATTTAGCATCATCATCATTGATCGGCTGATGCAGGAGACACGACGCCTTGAAGGCCCTGGTGCAGGACATAAAAAGCCCTGCGACTATTTCGACCTTATTGGCGGCACAAGTACAGGAGGTTTGCTAGCAATCATGCTAGGTCGGCTTCAGATGGACACTCAGCTCTGTATTCAAGCTTACAAGTCTCTGTCCAAGGAAGTGTTTTCTAGGAAGTTCAAGGTGCCCTTCCTGGAGAACTTCCGCAAGGCCAGTAATGTTGCTCTAAGCTGGCCATGGTTTGATGGCGATAAACTCAAAGAAGCCGTTTGTCGTACCGTCAAAGAGAACCTTCTTCCCAGTGACTCGGCTATGCTGAGGCAAAGTGGCTGTACAGTGGAGGACCTAACTCTCATCACTGACATGAAGTCTGCCACGTACTCTTTCGTCTGCGCCGTGCCTAAGTACGAGGAAAAGGTGAGACGAATTCGATCATATGAACCCCTCGACCAACAAACAAATGCTCCAGCTGAAAGGTTCAAGATCTGGGAAGCTGCACGAGCAACCTCAGCAGCGCCAATGTATTTCCCACACATAGAAGCAGGTGGCGTTTCTTACTTCGATGGTGGACTTGAGAGTAACAACCCCGTGATTGAAGTTATCGAAGAAGCCAAGCAAGAGTTCCCGGATGATAAGATCTCCACCGTGATTAGTGTTGGTACTGGTGCGTACCAAGCCTCAGACGCAAGCGCAGGACTTACGGGTCTCATGAACTACATGATCAACATGGCCACAAGCACAGAGAAGCATCACAAAGCTGTTCTGGAAGACCCGCGATTTGCAGATATCAGAAAGGAAGGGTACTTTCGACTCAACGGGACACTTGAACTTGGAGCCATTGACCTCGCCGCTGTGGAACGCATGGATGAGATTGAACGTCTGGCCGAGGCCTATCTGAGTTCCAATGAGGGTCAACAACAAATCGGCATGTGTGCTGAGCGTCTAGTTGAGAGGGCGAAGCACCAGTGAGACTTGAACAAGGTCCAGATATAATCTGCATTTGGTTGCCTAGGTAGTACATACGACCATACCTACCAGAAAATACGGGATCCCGTCCGCTCTCCCATAGTCAAGCTGGTAAGGGGCGGATTAGTAGTTGGGTCGGTGACGACCAGCGAATCCCCGCTGTTGTATGTTTTTTTGCCGATTTATGTGGATGATGAAGCTATCGTGAGGCGAGATTTTTATGGTGGGTTTGTGGTGGGGCAGGTTGAGCCTGTATGTACAGCCTTGACTCAAATGCTCAATCCCTTCAACCATTAAAAGCACATTACCAAATTCACTTTATTGCATAGTCTCCTAATAAAACACTGTTTGTGAAATAATTATCAGATGCTTTAATTTCTATCGTGGAAAAGACACTATTGCAACATGGATATCATGAGACCTCTCTGAACCAAAGAAACACTCGCTAATGAGGTATAATACAAATAATACAAGCAGAGGCATGAACTAAGCAGATGCTGCTACAGAAGCCGAAGCAGCCGACGAAGAAGATGCACCAGCAGTAGCATTATCTCTCTGGACCTTCTGCCAGATCGACATGCAGCTCATGACAGCCATCAACGCCCACAACTGGCCCAACTCGCCTGTAGCACCGCTTCCTCGGAACTGAAACTCTCCAACACCTGACAAACTCTTGAGACAGTTTGTGCTTCCCCAAACAGCAACAACCTCCTTGCCGTCGCTGGTGTAGCCTTCTCCATTGGTGCTACCATCGTGAAGATCTTCTTCACTGGAGGAGTACTCCTCTTTGGTGTTTGTGGTGCCGAGACGGACGAGCTTGTATCCGCCCCAGCGTGATTGACCAACGCTCTTGACTTCAGCGCCTCGAGAGCGTCGCCATTCGAAACGCTCTACGTGCTGGTCTGGGCCATGGCCAACTTGAATAGCAAACCAGAAGCGTCCCTTCAGTCCTTTGGGACGACGGAGGATCTCCTCTTGAGGACCATTGCCGGAAAGTGAAGGCAATGTGACCAAATAATCATCGCGAAGGCTTGACTCCCTACCAGAAGCAGCCAGTGGTGGTGAGTCGATGGATGATCCGCTGTGGAGGATGATGTCGCCGTATAAGCCCTTGACGAAGTTGAGTGTGTACATAGGCTCGCCGTTGGGGCCACTGAGGAAAAGCTTCATGCGAGCGAAGCAGGCATATTTCCTCCAGCCTGATTCGTATGACACGCGGATTACGGGTGGGATTCCCTTTTCGATTCCGCCAGCTGAGAGCTGATGAGATTGAAGTGTTGAGTTTGAGTGACCCATTGTGAGATGTGTAACGTAAGAAGTTGGTTGATATAGAATGATGAAAGATGCGTTTGTGTAAAGTGTTCGTGATTTAAGTCTTTGTATTTGGCTGTCTTGTTCTCTTGTATTGATATCATTTCTGTACCTTGGCAACTGCTTCATCTTATATATTCAGTAGCTGTGATCCTTCTCCTTGGAGGTGAGCGCTGCATTGCTACTGTTTACGGAAAAGATCTGCGGATCTCCACGCCGCTGAGGCACTGCCGCGGTCTTAGCTCGGTATTAGCGATTGGTTATGACGTTGTTAGGCGCCCTTGTAAGGCTGGCGGGTTGGTGAATTTCCCTTTAGGGCTTATATCCGGCGCTCAATCATCTCCAGAATGGGCTGTGAAGATGTCACGGATAGACGAGCATTGCGGCGCAATTCAAGCTTTGAGATACGTTATGCAAAAAAAGGGAAATTGTGGCAAGTAAGTCTGTAGTGATTGGCTTATCTTTTTGATGCAAGTTTGATTGTTACCCCAAGTGCACAGCCCTCCACTGGCAATGCCCAACGCTGGAGCTTTGATAAGAAGATCAGCGCCTTTTCAGAGACTTGAGGTTCATCGTAGCGGCGCATTCCAACATATACAGATCCCTTTTGCTACTGTCGTATCAGTGGCAAATAATCATCTCGGATAAAGCGAACATGCTTGTTAATTTTGAAGAAGGGCCTTGTGCTTGAAGCTGTGCAGGCAAGCATCGCAAACGCCTGTTGATGATGTTGAATGTGCAGCAGTAGCGAAGCATGCAGCCTGGAAGACAATTCCAGTGTAAAGAAACAGTAAAAAGAGGTTTCCTCCAGACAAGAGTTTAAAAAAAAAAAAAAAAAAAAAAAAAAATAAAAAAAAAGAATACCATAGCAGCTACTGGTTTCGATCCAGTGACCTCCGGGTTATGAGCCCGGCTGGGATGAGTTAGTTTTGTAGATTTCGATGGAGCTTGTTAAACATACCGCGCTTCCACTGCGCCAAGCTGCTTTCTTGGGTGACAGGCGGTTTTGCAAAGTCTTCTTATCATTGGAAGGCTGTCTAACTGGGCAAAATAAAGCCTCACTCAGGGAAAGAGTTCAGTATAAAATCCAGAAAAGTATATATTATTAAATAAAATATTTAATATCTTGCGTTTTTGCTTTAATGTTAATATCTAATACCATAAAACTATTTATTTCTTCTGGCACTGTGCTCCAAATCGTGTGTGCTAAGTTTACCCCGCCCCCGCTCCTATGACTATGGAAAGATGGGTTATATGTACGACAAATTCACTCTCCTCTATCACCAGGAAAGCAATTTGGCGCAGTGGAAGCGCGGTATGTTTCTCTACAATATGCATCAGTTGGCCAATGATACTAACAGACGCAGCCGGGCTCATAACCCGGAGGTCGCACGATCGAAACGTGCAATTGCTAGGTTTCTTTTTTTGCATTTTTTATGAATTTTATAAGTCTGTATCTTGTTTTTTGTTACAGTATTTATTTCGTTGTCTGTATCATTTTTGGGTTGTGAGCTGCCACGTATCCATTATCTGTATTACTCACGTAGGCAAGACTTCATAGTTGCAGTTAATGGCTGATGCAGTTGTTATCAGTTCTTTCTGAATTCAGGCTGGAGCATATCATCACGGTAGGTCGCAATATCCAGTATCCAGTATGGGGATATTGCTGTACCCTCATGTTACCTCTTCAGAGACTGTATACTATGTGATTACATGTTGGAATAGAAAGAGAGGTGGTTGTCATAAATGAATCTGCCCTCGCATCCTTTGAACACGATATTATATGTCCTCAATCCCGCTCCTCTGACCTAACACTCCTCACCAAGCATGAACTTCACACCCGCTCTCGTAATATTCTTCACAATCTCAAGCTCATCCTCATTCCTCGGCGCGTAAACCATCACGTTACCAAGATACAGAACAGTACCACTCAGCGGGTGACGCTGACCCCAGCCTCTCTCTAAAACAAGCTTTGCATCCTTTGGAGCCAGATTAATATGCGTTGAACCATCGCTGCCATGCATATGCCCAATCTCTCCTCCTGTACCCTTTGCGATAGGATGGGAAGGCTTGTTGGAAGCTACAAAGAGGGCTGGGCCTCGTCGCTCTGCAAGAGATGTTGCGATCTTGAGCTTTGAGGAAGACGATGATGCTAGAGATGACAGGAATGATTGGTAACGCTGACACTGTTAGTCAAGAGAATGAATCTCTGCTGAGTCGATACACATACATCGATAAGAGAGTGGTTCGCCATATCCGTCAGCTGTCGACTCGGAGCCGTCCACTTCCCTATCATCGGTCTCGGTGCTTTACGAACAGGGACATCTTTCTCGCTCAAGAAAGCGATATGTCCATTAGGACCTGCCTTCTCACATGCCTTCTCATCATAACAGTTAGTATGAAAAGATTCCCTCTTCAGTGGCTTTAGGAGGATTTGACCAATCCATCCGATGAGGTTGTGAGGTGGACCTCCGGGTCCGAGAGCAAGATATCCACGGTAGTCTTCGGCTGCGATACGGAAGACCGGGATCCCGATAATTACCCCGGCTGCCGCTGCTATCGCCAGACGTTGACTCCGTGGAGTGAGGTTGGAAAAGGAATGGAAGATGGAGTTAAGCTGTGATATCATTTTGCGAGCGATAGAGGACAGTGAATAATGAAAGATAAAGAAGGTTTCTTGCATTTCTTATACTGTACCTCATGAGCTCACAACCAACACAATCAATATGCAGTATTAGTTAATACAGAAGGGTTTGATGTTGTGTAAACCCCGAAATCCGACACGTAATATACCGTGAAATAAACCGCATTATTCGCTTTATTGAACCTACCAACAAAGTCATACGACTTTGTCTTGTGCGAGGCGATTTCACCCGCAATAGTTGCACAGCGTTAAGCACCCGTTTAGATATGACGTTACCTTTCCATGATTGGGATGTCCCTTTTTCGGTTTATTTTCGTGACCAGATACAATATCGGAGTTTGCTATAGCCTTAGTTCTAATCCCGTTGTATAACGGCATCGATACTTTCAACGTATTTCTCTATTTTTAATGCCATAACCCTCTTTGAATACTCTATATAAAGCTAACACGATTCTATTTCACCACTAATGGAGTGTATGTTATGTTTCGTCAAAAGGTTAGTCATGGTAACCTTTGACACGCAAGTTACAACAGCTTAACAAACTCATTGGTACGCGTCTACTTCTCATTCTATGAGTATAAGAACAATTGCATCTCATATCTTATTAAATGCTCCTTAGTGCTCATGCGGCGTCACATGAATACAAATGCCGGCGCTCCTCCCGTGCTGACCCTCGATATGGCTTGACAACAGAATGCCAGTATCGGTCATTTACATACAATGACACCGATTATATGTGTGAGCTCGAATGATACTCTAATAACGGTAGTTTAAGTCGCTCTTGTGTTCCCCTTCTTCTGCTCACGAATCTTGGAGGGTCATACACCCGTATGCGAGTGTTCTGCATGGTGAACTTCAAGCGACACTCACTTTTTAATGTCCTTGAGACCATCTTCACTACAACTCACGTAGTATAAGTTTGAAGCACTTACAATTGCGTACGATATCTCCAATTTTCATTCCACATGCTCCCCGGAGTCAAGCATCATACGTATAATCTTGTGTCGCTTCTTTTAACCATGTAGCCAGTATTGGAAAGAAGGTTTTTATACAAGCTTCAAGTCTTATTATATCGAATAACTCTAAGGCATGGTTGATATCTTATTTCTTTGCTGCTGATCTGAATGCTTCGTGCTTCACATGTCAATGAAGTTCCCGCTCGAGACAACGATTTCTTTTGAGAAGTGATGGAGGTTAAACACGATCCTTTTGATAACAAAACAGTATAATAAATTAGGCTTTAGCTTCATAGAGGTCTCTTCTTGTAATTAACTGATCTTTGCGCCCTCGGATCGTCACTGGACCCTTTCGATGGATTTATATTGAGGCATGGAGAAATCGGCCGATAGATTCACATGTTATTACCCAGTTCTCATGATAAGTGCGAGAGACTTAAGACAGTTTGCTTGCATCGAGTAAAAAAAATCGTTTAATTTGGATTTCTCGCACAGTCTTCCATCGGTATTGTCCTTGTGTGAAGCTCTCTCGGAGTTTGACAGATTAGCACGCCATTGTGTTCTCTCAGTAATTGTTCTTCATAAAAGAGCACCCGATGCAATATGCATGCCTACTTGGCACTCCAACTATCACTTTCAAGTTTTCATCTCATCGAAGCTGAATAAATTGAAGGCTGTACCATCTTTCATGATGGAACTCTGGGGCACCAAGGACCATCAGCTCAACCAGAAACTCATGAGCTCCCAGGATCAAAACTCATGTACTGGTCTTTCAGTACACACTTCGTAGGCTAATGTCATCTTTTTGGCAATTTTTATGTCAACAGTCCTGGAGATAGTGTATTCTCGCTTCTGCCATGGGTCACGAGTATGCATCATGGACAGGAAGCACAGCGATACACACGAGATACTCTCATGAAAAAGCTCAATTTTAGCTCGACTCGTATATTCAGATATACGCGAGACTTATCCGGTTACTACATATTGAACTTGCATTCTCACTCCCTTGCTATCGCTGATCATGTTGTCAACTGGGTCATCTCAGGTCGTGACACCAGCTCATAGCATCAAGATCCAGGTGCTTCTATCAAATGAATAAGGACGTGTCACAGTTATGAGATGGTGAGCTATTGTTTATATGTAATCTTCTGCGTATCCAAGGTTATATGAATTCATTAGACCTATTTGGAATATTACTCAGTGTCACCCAGACTCATAACTCTTGACACTATGAGTGGCAGAAACCGTTGAACACCATATACAACATAATATACAACACACACCGTGACAATACTAGTCGCATACTTGAAGAAACACAGAAAAAGAAGAAAACCACTACAGGGTATGATAACACGGTTATTGAAACATTACTACAAGCTATTATAAACACAAGCATTCAATATCAAGCTTCTGATATTAAGTCACCCTATATGACCAAGAGTCACCTAACCTATATCGCAGGGGTTTATGCGATTCCCGGTAATAAGAGATATTAATAAACAAGTTAACCGTAGAACTTTCACTTACCGGCATGTGAGACTGTTGCATTACCGCATGTGGCAGAAGCCCCATGTCAATCTTCATTGCGACATTGTCACTGCCATTGCCCGCGATGAGACCCCCTATCCCTGTTTAATACACTCATCGGACAGACGCTCTCCCGACTGGTCGAAATCTTGAGACCCCGGTTTCTTGGCGCTCTGACAGTTGTCCTCGTTGGTAACTGAGTGCCTCTCGCCACAATCCTGCGACCATTTGGGATACCTGTTCGCAGGTCTCATACCATACTACCGGTTTCAATAATTGGGTGACCTGAACTGGACCCAACACAATGTATGCATTCAGAACTGAACCCGTACTCCGTATCCATGGCTAGAACATAGGGCGTCGGAATCACAGCGACAACGGGTTTGGTGCCACAAGTACCGGTGGAGCTGAGTCGTATACCATCAAACCACGGAGGTCTGTTGGTTGACGATGGAGGCATTTCTCTTAAGGCTAGGTATTGTAGCACCACCAGTGCATCACGGAAATGGTTTCCCGCGTAGGCGATAAGCAGCCAGCAGCCAACACAAGACGACCAGAGTATTATGCCAAGACAAATAAGGGGATGTTGACCCCATCATCAGAGCGGCACAGACGGGGCTTAGTTTCGATCCAGATATCGTAGTTCTGTGAGGATGAACTCACTTGACTCGAGGCTCTATGGATACCCTGAAGGATAAGCAATTTCGAACAAAAAGCTGTCGTCTTTTTCATCTTGGATATCCTTACCCGATCTACGGACTTTCACGAAATGCCGAGAAACACACTAAGTTGGTTTAGGTTTTGGGCCCGGCACCTAAATACCTGGCCAGTGTATAGCTGGCGCACCGGTAGCTGTTAAAACAGAGCCAGCATCAATCAAAATGTCTCGCGCCTGCGCCACAGATCTCCCAGGTGTGGTGCCTGGACAGCTGGGCTAGACCATCGACTCTCAAACAGAAGCCCGTAGTTTCGGCCGCCCGACCCCAGAAGTTCCAAAACCTTGTTGCTCGCCTAATATCTCTCGGCGCAGGGCATAGCGGAATATATCCCGGACGAGCCGCATAAATCGCCCATTTGGTGCTGTATATCTTTCTGTGCTGATCTCTGTTCACTTACACGGGTGTGTCTGGCTGACTGACGACACTTGAGATTCATACTGTAGTAGCACCGCTCGGGGATGCCAAGTAACGTTATATCCTACCCAACAACACTGCAATGGACCGGGCCATAAACAGTGGCCAAGATCCCTGGATCCTGTGACCGTAGACTCATGATGGGGGCGGGGGGGTTCGGATAAGCCGCTCTACGGCGTGATCTCGGCCGCGTCAGTGTGATATTGCATCTTACTGCACCAACAAGGCACGCCAGCAAACGAGCGAGCGAGCGAGCGAAGGAAGGAAGGGCTAAAGAAGTAATTTGGTTGCGCATTCGTCCGTTCGCAAAATGCTTTGCCCTCGGGGTGTAGCGAAATACAATACGCTACCGTGCGGGACCGAGATATCCCAATCTTGGTGGATCTCTCACTTGTTTGTTTCTCCTGTTTTTCTGGACGCTAAACCCTAGCCCGTCAGATAATGCCGTGAAAGTAAGTTGGGCGATATGCCGAGAGGGATTCGCCGAGTCAATCAATTCATCAAGTCCACAAAATCCATGACTCAGCCATAAAGACAGCGTTGTAGCCGGGTACAGTACCTAGAGTTTTAGAGTAGAGAGGGATTTGCAATCCAGTCAATGCGCTGTTGGATTGTGTATGGAGAGACCCCAAAGGCTAAGACTCCCCAGGACATGGCCCCATGGAGGCTGCGGGACTGTTGCATTAAGATGCCGGTACTTGTTGCTCTTTTTGCTTTGTATCTGATCCAGATCGGGTGAATAAGCCGGCGCCAGAACCAAATCTGTCATAAATGACCGGGATACAAGACGGTGTCACATGTATGTTCGTAACCACGGTACGTATTGTCGATTTTGTGTGCGCGTTACAAGTCCATCGTGTCGTAATAATACCACATTCAGAAGACGGTATGCATGTTGATCCCAGGGTTGATGCTCAGCACCGTTGTCGATCAAACAAATAGTTTTTTTCTTCAAAGTTTTGTGTTGACTATGTCACTGATGCATATACGGATGGTTCTTACGTACTGGCATCTCCGATTTGGCAGGTCGTTGAACAAACAAACACCTGAGGGATAACCGTGCTTTCAACTAGGCCAACGACATTGGAGTAGCGGTACGAACATCGACAGAGGACATGTGGCATGGAGATGCTGTTCCCATCAGATCAGTACAACAGGTAGGTACCTACATTGGCTTGTGTTTGGGGCATACTGTAGGCTGTAGACTGCCGAGAGGCTTAAACCAGGTACAGTAAACCTTGTCATAGCACCGTCGTGAAAGGGATGGCCGCATGAAGCAAGATCCAAGGCAATCCATCTCCAAACATGGGATGATACCGCGAGTGACAGCGGGAAAATCACAAGCGAATTTCGCTCTGACATGCGGATGCCGCTCGCTCTCAAACGTCACCCCCCTGCACAGGTTCGGCATTACTCCGACTGTCATATGATTGGTTGATACCTTAGGCCCCCAACCTTCGCTCGAGACAAAAAATGACCTCTGTCTGACTCCGTGCGACACTGAGTGTGTGTCAAGTACGAACTCTTGTATGCCCCTGGATGTACCGTAATCCCTCACCAATCCTCCATGCCATGCAATGTAATTACCATGGCTCAGAGTGCCGAAGCAGAAGATGTGAGGTGGGAAAAATGATGCAAGGACATTTACCCTCCAATCATTGCGCTATTTTATCGTCTCCCAGCCAAGATAGGCCCTGACTTGCGGTGGCAGCTGAAAATCCAGCACTGTCGGCCATCTTGTCTGAATCCAGGGAATGGTTTAGTGTGGAAATGTTCTTCTAAAAATGGATACCGTGTTGAGAAAAAGAACAAGTTCATGATGTTCCTCATATACATGCAAGTGCTCAGACTGAATGAATCCGTTCTGCCTTCTCATAACCCAAAATCGATGAGGCTCTTCAAAGATCATCCAGTAGCGCCATCTGCGAGGAAATATTCGAGAAGGGCTTCTCAAGTGGGCCAATTATTTGGTTATTGGACTTAAAGTTGCAACCTAGGCTACTGGCCTAGGAGAAAACAAAGGCACAGCCCCCATTAGATTAGGTAGTTGCAAGCTGGCTGTACGTTGTCAGGCTGTGCCCTATCTGTTCCCATACGGAGTATATCACCTTCCTCTCGACACGTAGGGAGACTAGGAGCTGCCCTAGCGTAGAATTATGGCACGATGCGTGCGTTCGGTCTGCTGTAGGAATGCGACGGTGCGAGGCAAGCTTTGCTATCCTACTTTTGATCCAGTGTAAGATGACCACTGCAAACCCATGGCCAGGAGAAGTCAAGGGTAACAGCCGAACTGAGGCAGCTGAAAAGTCACCTTTCTGACGAAAACTGAAAAGTGCATTTTGGCCCGTTACGCAACGAGGCCCTGAATGCAACACTTTATCATCAGCGCCTAGATTACGGATAGTTTCATGCCTTCCAATCTCGGCAGAGATGTCTCCGGGTCTGAAAATGTCTCCGACTCCGTAAGACAAAAGCGGAAATCCGTCTAAATCAAACAGAGGCGGCTATTGGCGAGCTATTAGAATCAGAGCTAGCGCGTTTCTTAGTAACCAATCTGTAAACCTGTGTGACTTTCGCGCGCTTGACGTCTATTCCGCGGCTGGACGTGCGTGGGGATTTGCGCTCGGTACGTACAGGCGGGTCTGCCTTGCAACAAGGAGAACGTTGGGAACGCTGTTGTAGTGTATGACAGGGCGAAAGAATCACATACAGTATGTATGTATGCACAACCAATTGAAGGTGACTTCATGAGTTCGATGATGTCGTGGTAGGTCATGATCTGCACGGCCCTGATACGCTCATCTCGAATGCCTTTCCGAACTTGGAACTCGGTATCTTGTCGCGTGTAAACATACCGGCTCGGCCATCTTCAACGGAGTGTTAATTCCGGACTTGTGGCTCTAGTACCCGACCCGAAGATCGACATTTGCCGTCCGCGGCACATCTGTCTATTTCCAGGTCCGCGCCATCTAGCAATTGCCGGTTTGCCTTTAGGTCTAGTCTGTTTTCAGTAAGTCTAAGCGAGTTTTTATTTAGGCTCGTCAGGGGCCCTGGGAGAGTGCGGGTTTGTTGCGCGTTTGTCATGGCAGTTGTATCAACACTTCGAAACAGCATTTTGCATGTTCAGCTCTGTCAACATTGTCGAGATCATGCGCACTTGGTTCAACACTGTCGTAGAGTGCTCCAAGGCAAAGAGCAGGACGCTCTGATGTAGAGTTTGTATCATGATTATGTACATCGTAATTGCATGGCTTGCAGGGAAATAAACGAATAAGATATGTCTGAGAGCCATGATGTCATCATTGTTCAGCCACCGAATGATATCGCACATGTCGTTTGTGATGGGCCTGATGTTCCTTTAGGAGATCCCTCAATCTTGATGATGCGTGGTGCGTATCTAGTGTTCAAACTATGGCGAACCGAGATGGGAAAGCGGAACGTAATGCCGTATCTGCATTCTGGATATACGCTTTAACGTTTGCCGATGTGATTACTATGTCGATCCACTGCAACCATGCGCTTCCCGTACGAGAGTTTGATTAACTCGGAGGAATATCCTCTACTTGAACAGGCCCTCAGCACGATGTTCCCATGGGGCAGCGTACTTGGATTATAACGGGGCCATTCCATTTGAGCGATCTTATACCCCAGAGAGGCTGTACATGCGCCTGGCTGATAGATACTCGGTAAGCTACGAATTTGCTGACAGCTTCGTTGACAAGGCAAGTTACGACTTGCACCCTATAGAGCTCAATCTGATTTCGTCTGACACATATTTGTGTGTAGGCACCAGTGTGAATTAGCTCATGAGCTTCAACTCTTTTGTCCACATTAGGCGATGGGGCTGCAATGTGATTGGTGTGGCTGTGATATGCCGAGTCAAGGTAGGTTCCTTTCGCTCCCGTCGGGACCGAGAGAGAAAGAAAGTGAGCGGCGAGCCCAACGGTGTGGAGAGGGAGGTCACACTAACTTCACACCAGTGTGCACCTCCTGTCAAGAGCCGTTACCTGGAGGCTGCGCTCACCCCTTGAACCCTAGCGCCCACGTTACGTTGGTCCGAATATCCTGGTAACCGCTTGGCATCCCTGGTTAGCGGCAGTTACCCTTGGATGAGAGTTGTAGTGTAAGTCGAGTTGGAGCGTCCATGGTCTCCGACACTGACTTGATACTATTGTGACGGGCGCAAGAATTATATCAGACAATACATACATCTTTTGATGATGCTGTCCAAAGGTGTTTGATGGTAATCCTCTTCATGTTCTCGTTGTGCGGTAAAGCCACCGTACTTTCAATGCAGCCTTGAAATGAGGGGCACTTGGGGGCTTAAACCCCTCATACGCCCTCGTACAGCGCAGCGACGGTATCTCAGGAGAGCCAAGACTCAATGTCTTATGTCTTTAGGCGTGTGGCGCTGATGACGAAGACCAACTGTCAACATAGTGAGGCACTCCCTAGCGGGGATAAAATCTCTGTGAACCGAAATATCTGGTTTTAATATTGTTGATCCTTTCCATAGTGTCAATGCTACCTGCAGCTGAAACCATCTGTACAGACTGGGCGTTAACGTTACAACATTGTTAGCGACAAGCGAGGTGCCAAGTAAGAGGAGGGCAAGGCGGTCTTCTGGGGACTCGGCCGAGCGACAAACAAGTGCGAGGAAAGATTAAAAGAAAAGGGCACCGGATAGTGTCTTTTGCGGGTAGAGGCCGGAGATGAAGCTGGATTAGGCAGTCGAAAAAGATACCCTGCCTGGGTCCCATGTGAGATCCGCGACACGGTAGTGGATCCGGGGTAGAAGCCTCTGCAGAAGGAGGAGAGATTGATTTTTTGATGAGTGATCACTGATCTGACAGCTCGTTCTAGCAGGGCAGGGCATTCGTCGGTAGCCGAGATGGTACGTACTGCACACGCTTTTCTTCGCACAGACAGATTACCGAGGTCCTATCATGTCCTGTGCTTTCATTGAACCCATGCTCCAGCGGCCGACGCCAGCGGGCGCCAGGAAGTGTTCCCTTGTTTGCGTTGGAGCACTCCTTGACAAGCGGCTTATGGTACGGGTGTAGAAGGTGACCTACTGTAGAGCCTAGCGATTTCCAGTCCATCTGGTATGAGTGCAGAATCAAGATGATTCAACCGCATGCCTGGTAATTGTTCGATTTAGTGCGTATCCTGTCCAACGAGCTTTGTCTACCTGTGCGTGCCGCCTCGATATCTGAGCTGTGTTTCTGGTGGTTCATTGCAGCAAGCGACGTCGCGTCGAATCCACCTCGGTGTAAGCAACTTACCAGTTGGTTTGTACCTGGTCGACATATGGATCCATATGAAGCGATACAACTCTGACCATGGCCCGAATATCTTCGGCGCAACGTCGAAAATTATGTACGCATGTCGTCGGAACTTTAATAGAAAGCTTCACGATGCATCCCTGTATCAAATTTTCCCATAGCTTTGTGGCACGTGCTACCCGAATCTTTGGCAGGTGCAGCTGGAAACTCGTCGGTAGTGGAAGTCGAAGTCAATTTGGAAGGTACCGACTGAGAAGATCCATCCCGACAGAGCAGGTGCATGATTGGCCGTGATTGGTAGCAGTGCCTTCCTCAAAGGGTAACTGGCAATTATCTCGACCTAACCCAAGTGAAATGCACTTGCACTTGTACCTGGGTTCGATGGCATGTGTTGGTGGCTTACGCTTTGTCCCAAACATGAAACAACGAAATTTGAATCGTCATCGAACGACTGTCATTCCCAACTCGTTGTTTTGCCAATTTCCAAGGGAGACAGACAGACTTTCTGGATACGCGGACTTTACGGACTTGAACTCGCAAGTTTCCCAATTTGATACCTTTATTTCCGCCAAAGGGTGTTATCGGAGTGGAGCAATCCATTCTCTCGGGTTTGCTTCATCATGGCTTACACATTTCAATTTCCCCTATCTGTTTACTTGTCGTTCGTTTCGCCGAACATAACGGCGCGTCATGCGTTTGGGCCCTTCTGCTGAGTTAGCTACCACACTTAACTAGGTAGGTAGGTAGGTAGTCACGGCAAGGCTATCGGTAATACCAAGATGCTGCTGACAATTACCGGAATGGACAGCCACACTCTGACGCTATGGAGCACGCCCACAGCGCCCCAGGACGCCTACATATATCCGAGCCTACTCCACTGCTGGAATGACGGCGAAACGATGAGGCGCCAGTACGGACTAGCGTCAAAAGATCGTACGACTGCCGTGACATGCCACACCTCCTTTGGACCATGTGCCGCACGCGGCCAAGACGTCATATCCATGGATCTGGGGACCTGCAACCTAGGGTCATGGCCGGCACTGCGCGAAAAGCAAATCTCCCCAGGAAGCTGTCGATAGAACCACGAGCGCCGCAACGACGGCTCTGTAAATCTGGTGCAAAGTCTATTCGTCCCG
Organism: Fusarium oxysporum f. sp. lycopersici 4287; assembly: GCF_000149955.1. Taxonomy (NCBI): domain Eukaryota; kingdom Fungi; phylum Ascomycota; class Sordariomycetes; order Hypocreales; family Nectriaceae; genus Fusarium; species Fusarium oxysporum. The sequence goes on from NC_030990.1 coordinate 1,192,081, forward strand.
CCCTGGAGATCGACATGAGCTTTGGCAGCCGACCGATAATTATAATCATCCATCAGGGGGTGAGCGCATAATGTCCAACAATTAAGCAAATAAAAGAGCCTCGATGCTTTTTAGAGTTGGATATTCTTATGATGAGTGGGATGATATCCTAAGAACAATTGCATACTATCGCTACCAACGGTCTTACCATGGGAAGATCCTCATGCCATCAAATCAGCACCTCGGTTGCTCCAGCTCACCGTTTTGTAACCAGGAAGTGCTATGCAGCCTGCCAAATTTGGCATCATCAGAACCCGCGAGCACTCCCCCGTGTTATAGGGCTTGGCATTTCATCTTATTGCCAGCACAATCTCAGGTTGGATCTCTTAATTGGGTATGCCGAGCGCCTTATCCACCGCAGCGCTCCTCGGACATGAGCATCACAGAGCGTAAGAGTCAATTCCCTACCTCTCAAGCCACGGCTGGCAAGCGTAATTTCCAGCTACCACCCTAGGTGCTCGCAATATTTACTGAAAGCGGTTCAGATATCATTCTGGCGCTGCTTGGATTACGAAATGATGCAGACACTGAACCATTTAGACAACGGATACTGGCTGACAGTCAGCCTTCCCGCCTACCCGAGTATACGAGCCGGATCATGAGCTCGTCGCTCCGAAGGTGTGACATTTTTGTACCTCAATTGCCAACTACCTATGTTCACCCGCACAATACTGACAGCAGCAGTACAAACTGGGCCAAAAATTTCGGATTGTCTATAGCCCATCAGCATTGCTCGGCGACCGGGCATTGAAACTGCTCTATCGTTCCCGTTAAATCATTATCACTAGTCCAGCTTCACGATAATTTATAGTGCATTGGCGAGGTTGAATGTTCGCTCATCTTCTAGTGTCTTACCCCAAGCTGCAGGTGGTACAGATCCATTAGTCCAGACGAAGCCGCTAAACGACGCCGCACTTGGGTCAACGGTGGGATCATTGGAGTCCGACGGACTGAGCTTCAGGGGTCAATATATGCCGTTACTTACTTCCTGACTCGACTACTCCGTACTGTCGCCGGCGTGATTCCGAGTACAAGCAGAGGTCAATGCGATTCATTTTATGACAGTATTCGCACAGCTACAGCCACGACAGACAACAATAACCTCGATGGGCATAATGCACTTGTTCCGCCTCCTGCTCAATTATTGCTGAGAAATTGATTACTACCTACAGAGCACTTTTATGGAGCTAGAAGTACTCAACTATATTGGCTTAGCCTGTTGCTTATTTTTATGCTTTCCAGCGGGGTCTTCAGAAACCCGGCGATTCCTTTGTTCGTTCACGGCACTCTGCCTACATACCCGTGGCCTGCCGGTACATGCATGGCATATGTGAGAGCTGTGGGGAGTTGGTTTACAGCAGGGCTTACAGGAGCCAAGTATTTCTGTGTGACATGCTTATACACTTCTACCGACAACGCCACAACACTCAGCGTTCAAAGTCTTTACACAACGCCACGCGGGAGTTTCTGACTGAGTGCCAAGACCAACGGCCCTTCACTGTTTTGCGTTGCACGACATGGAGTGGGAAAAAGAGTTCGATATAAACTCTATTTACTTTAAAAAAGTGTTTCGAGCGTTTAAGCGCGGCTACTGGCGGCCGCCCGTACCAGGATATCTTTCTGGAAGAGCTGAAGTTCTAGACGGGCTCACAGGAACTCTCCTTGGCAGACCCTGGTTCGTTTAGTCTCTCTCCTGGCTACCAAGGGAGGAAGGTGGTGAGGCATTGTTAGCCTGGGTATTTTGAACAAATTTGCGATGGTATCTCTTCGACGCATGTTATTACTCAACTGCTTATCCTGGGTTTTACTTCCCGCTTCCTACTCTGAATCAGGGATCTTGCTGACAGAAGGCGTCACCCCTTGGCGGGTTCCCTGACTCTTGTTGAGAGCTCTCTGGCTGAAATACACCCCGTTTTTAAAGATTGTCTTGTGTGTTGCGCGGCATTCTGGAGCTCATCCACAATCACCCACAACCCGCTGGCCGCTGGACGCTGGCCGCTTGCCGCAACGCCGGCGTCTGGTATCCTGGGTCTTGGGGAGCCATCAGCCGTCAGTTATCCATCTATCAGCCACACACTCCTAGAAATCGGCGTGCCACGCCCACGCGGCCCCGTCCCCCGGTGCCCGGCGACCCATGCCTCTATCCCTGCAGATAGGATCATCGCCAAGCACTGGACTGCTTAGGGGTGTACGAGAGCCGTTGGGTTGGCTCGCACGCCATGTCATGTACTGTACCCACAATGCCGTTGGCGTCGATGGCCAACAGTCTGGGATCGCTCGACATCTGCGCTAGTATCCGCAAGTCATCCAGCCTGGGACCCATCATGTCCCATGCAAATAAGGCCACAGATATTCACCGTACACGTGTGGACAACGGCACACCTCCAACGAGGCGCTCCGGGACTCGCATTTCGCGTGGCGGGATTGGGGGACTGGGATTGAGAGACTGGGACAGGGATGCAAACCTCCGTTGGGCGTTCTTTGATCCGTCTTGTCGCAAATCTAAGGAGCCAAGGCCACACCCAGCAAAAGTGTCCACGCCCACGCCTCTACCACGCGGAGGCGCTTCGGTCGTTAACCAAGCGGTTGGCAGTCATCGCCAACCAGCCAATGCTGGAAGTTGACAACTGTCTCAATTATATCACTTTTCAACCGTCTTGGTTTTTCATCAGATAGAGGCTTCTCTTTCCCTCCCTCTACACGTTTGTGTCTTCTAACCACGTATACTTGGTGGATCGGCCGACAACTGGTAGACTTCTCCTAGTATTAAACCATCACGCCCAACCCGACAGTTTGGATCGTGTTAGGATTGGTACATCCCCTCCTTTCCCTTCCTAGACCAGCTTGTTCCTGGTCTTGGGCTATCCGTATTAGGGTACCACCGCGTCTTTTACGGTGGCCTGTCTTAGCAACGCTGGCCCCAAAAAGAGCCGCGCCGCTGGTGTAATAATTGTATCCGATCCGAGGGGGATAGATAATTGCTGACCTCCCCCACCAATTATTCGGCGCCGGTTTACATTATTCGACCTTGAAGCTCTTTTATAGCACTGTTTCTCCAGCCTCAAATGCTCTTTTGCTGCCACTCGAGCCATATCGAGTAGTCCTCTCAATGGGTGTCTTACCTAGCATAGATTCTCGTCCTCGTTTGGTTTTCCCAAATACTCCTCCAGAGTCGACAAGCCCAGGCGCATCGACCTATTCTACTAACTCATCTGCGGACCGACCTTGGATCTCGCCAGCTCCTACATCGCCATCCATGAACAACTATGACAAGTCTCTGACAACAGAAATGCCTGCAGATCAGAAGATGAATGGTGAACAGTCAAGGCCAGAGTCGACCACACAAGCTGCGCCGCGACAACAACTTCCTTCCTTGAGTAGTATCTTCGGACCTCCACCACCAGCTGGCCGACCAGCACACTCGCCCCTTTCAGAGCACAACAACTCTTATTCTACTACATCTCCCCTGGATCGCACTCGTGCGCCATCTGGTGACAGACATCATTCAACATCTTACTTCCCGCCCACGTTGTCACCTTCATTATCACAACCACGCACCTACGACAACAAGTTCGAAGCGGACCGACACCCAGCCCATGGCCTCTCACGGTCTTACTCTGGTTCAGCCTCTCCTAGATTCCGCAATGGCGAGCATGCCCGCCAGGAATCAGTTACTGAAGGGCAACCTGGCCGATGGTCTGTGCACCAAGAAAGCCGATCTGAGTACTCTCTAGGATCTCGAGATGGTTCATTTCGACCACCACAGGACCAGTTTCGGCTTCACTTTCCAAGTCCTAAGGAACGTGTGATTCCCACTTACAACGATCAGGGGTCTTCACAAGGAGCTCCAATCCCTCCACCAACACCAAGCACTACGGCGACTGATGGTGTTCCCTCAAAGGATGGACTGGGCCCCAAGATCTGGACCGGAACACATTTCTTACCTAGATTTGTCAGGGCCACTGAAGTGCCAGGCGAGGGAATGTGCTACTTCTACGATGATGGCAGTCATTGCAAGACAGTAATTGATGGTGAGGCAGTAAACGCTCACTGGGGTGTAACCAAGGCTGGGAAACCCAGAAAACGACTCGCGATTGCATGTGTGACATGCCGTGAGAAGAAGATAAAATGTGATCCTGACTACCCTCGATGCGTTCAGTGCGAGAAGTTTGGTCGCGTATGCAAATTCAAGAATGCGTAAGTTCTGTATCGAGCAGCATCATTCCGAGTTAGATTTGTTAACATTGTCTAGGCCTCGAGGAGGGCATAACACATCACCATCGACACCGCCGGCTGAGCTTGACGATGTCAGGACATTGAATGGGCCAACCATACCCAATGAGAGCGAGAACAGTTCGCCGGTGTCGCCACGAACTACTCTCCGTCCCCAGTCTCCAGAGTCGGGCTCACACAAGAGGCTTCGATCGGGCTATGATAGTTACGTTTCGATGGGTGAGCCAGTGCACGCACTGCCGCCTGTTGAGGCTCCCAGACCTCACGTCCCCATTCAACCTCCCGCAATCGAACTCCCTCGAATTTCCGAAGACGTGCTCAACCAAGCTTGGCGAACTGACCCCTCCCTGTCCGACCCCCAGTCTATTCGTTCTGTGATTTCTCACTTTTTCGTCCATCTCGACAGCACCATGATCGTGCGATTCATCCCCGAGAACGTCTTCAAGGCATGGGTTGTAAACCCGGGGCACCGCAAGACGCCGGAGGATTTGATGATCCTGTACAGCATTCTCGCTGTCGGTGTTGCGCTTTCTGGCGGACCGAAGGCGATCGCTTTTGAGTACGCGTCTGTTGCGCACTATGCTCAGAAGTTAACCACAGCCAACTGTATTCAGTTGGTTCAGACTAGAGTTTTACTGGCACTCTACTATATTTCAATTTCCCGCTCATCTGAAGCTAGTGAGATGATCTCAGCTGCGGTAGCTTCAGCAGCTTGCCTTCAGTTGAACGTCGAGATCGAAGAGTCAAAGGAAGCCGGCCTCGTCACATTTCCGTTCGGAATGAACAAGGCTGGGTACTGTGAAGCCAGGAGAAGGACTTTCTGGTCTCTTTACATGCTAGAGCGCCTTGACGGTCGCTTTCCTGACCATTTAGCAATGATTAACGCCGAAGATATCTATACCCGCCTCCCCGCCGATGGTCAGAGCTTCGAGCGTGAGATGGATGGATTCGCTCCTGTCTTCAACCCTTACGTCTCGGGCGTCGCTACCGCGCAAGACCGTGAGCTTGGCATTTCAGCGTACCTAGTTCAGATGGTACACATCTGGTCTAACGACGTATGCCGGATTTACAGAATGGCTCGACGAGCGAATGTGATGGAAACGGATCTGGAGCCATCTCAACGAATTCTGAAGCGCATTCAAGAGTGGCGCAACGCCTTGCCTTCCCGGTTGGCTTTTACCGCTTCAAATCTTGAGTCTGCAGCGCTAGCAGGGGAGCTGGGACCTTTCTTGACCATGCACCTTCTTTACAACCATGCCATGATCAAGCTCAGTCGCCATACGCTGGCAGCAGGACGCCTTTCGCCCCAAACTACATCCCACAATATACAAATATGCTATGAACATGCAACACAAGTATTGGATATGGCCAAGGCACTTGTACGACTTCATCGTGGAGGCCAGACAGTCCTCAGTGGACCTGCACCAGTTCTAGCCATGGTTTTGGCGGAGGCTGTTGATGTTTTTACAGCAAGTGGTCGTCTTTCCCACCTAAGCGACATTATTGAGAATGTGCACATGGTTCAGGGAGTGGTTCAGGCCATGTTTGCCATTTGGGACAATGTGCGGAACGCGCAAGAGGCGATTGATGGACGCCTCGCAATGCTGCATCGCATTCGAGAGCGAGGCAGCCAACCGGTCAGTCCCATGGAAGGCTACCGAGTTTTTTACAGTTCTGAAGGACGTGAAGAAGAGAAGATCCTTCGTTGGCAAATCAACAACCCAATGGAGAAGCTGTATCCCCGGGATATGGATACCATTTACTATCTTCAATGATTTGAGCAAGCGGATTGCATGAAATGCCTGGCACTGGCCACACGACGCTGATTTCTACCGTTTTTGTATCATTTGCATCTTCCTGCATTCACGACACTGCAGGACTGGTGTTGGGCATCACATTGGGGGATATGGCGTTATATACATAGCATACGATGACAGGCAGTCAATTGACTGGCCCTGTCGCTTGTTTGTTCCTGGATAGAGGGACTTGTACTGTTTTCTATATTATTCCCATTGTATGATATATCTTACTATGCACATAAGGGAAGGAGTTCTGGCGTCTTACCCTCTGAGATTTGATCTCGAGTGGGCTGAGCGTTCTTGAGCCAGGCAGGCACCAAGATGATTAGGCATCTGGTCCACACCAAGTCTGTTGAAATATAATTGACGTCCAACGCTTTGTTGGACTTGAAGACAAGATGATTTTCGGAGCAAATACTGTTTGCAGCGAGTGACCAACCTGAATCACCTCGAGTGGTTGTTACAGGCTGAGACAAGACCGTCTGGAGCACTTGCGACAAGGGCCTCGAGTAGTTTCATGGATACCATGTCTAGTGTGCGGCGTGATCTTCCTGTGACATGTCCTTCTCATGTTAGAGCCAGACTCCCAAACCCATGTGTCGTTCCCACAGTTTACGGTCAGACGTCTCTTTTTCAAAAGGCCCTGCAACTCGTGCCTACGCGAATGCCTTCCTCCTCACATCAATGGGCGGCTATTCGTCTACGGCAACGATATGGATCATGACTGACACAATCTCATAGGCGCTGATCTCGTATCTCGGAAGGATCCTCGCATCTTCCAACACACACGAACATGGTACCAAATTCAGTAAGCACAGAGGCTGCTATGCTGGGAACAAGCGCTCAGAAATGCCCCACGAGGGTAGCGTGAAGCCCGTGATAAGAGGCTTGGCAGAGTATTGGTTGGCGGGATAGGGGAATATGTGGGTGAGAATGGACTCGAGGGAAGGGAATCCCGGCATCAACTTTGGGGGAGGGTTTGTTGGTTGGGGGCCGTTGAAGCTGTGGGTTGTGTAAGTGGTTCTTGATGGCCTCAGAGGTGGAACTGAAGGCGGAGGGGGCGGGACAAAGACGGTATCGTATCCTCGGCTGAATGCTCAGCAAGGGCCGGGGGACATTGTAATTTCAAAACCGTAGTGTGATTGAATTCTATGTCGTAAGATATTGGTTGTTGGTTGTGAATGATGCCTAACTTGATCACGATACTACTGCTTGCTTGGCCAACGTAGCCTCATCTAATTAATACCAACTTCCTATCTCGTCTACTGCAAAAAAAAGCCGACATGACACGTACATACGTGTACCACAGATTGCTTTGCCTCTCGGCATATGAGGTACTTATTTTCCCCAAATAACCTCGCATGTTCTCCATGTACATCATCATGAAAGTCTGGATCTGCAAGGTGGCCTATGGTTACACTGCAGTGACCTTTTTTCGTACATAGTAGGTAACGGTCGAGTGTTGAGGAGGGTGGGGAGTGTGGCTATCGGTATAATTAGCCCGATTTCCCTTACGGCAACGTCCATAATCATCGGGCTGCATAGAGATATGCAGCTAGCCTGATTAGGTAATGCACTGGAAACATGCATCTGCCGCAGAAACGTCAGAGCTTCCTTCATCTCACTCTTTACTTGACAATATCAATAATTATCAATATCTTGAAATGGGGTTTCCCGATAAGCCATCTGCTCATCTTTTGGGCGCTAATGGTCAGTTCCTCCATATCTTTACTCTTGGCTTCAGGCGTGGCGTATCTATCCCATCATATCGTATCATGTCATATCCCACCAACTTATAGCAATTTCAAGGCATATGCCGCGCTGTCGCTTACACTAACACACACTGAAAGGCCCGGTCCATGCCCTTGCATACTCCGCCTCTCCAGGCACCTACATCCTCACCGGTTCCGCGGACCGATCCATCCGCCTCTACAACCCATTTCCCAGCACATCTGGTCCCGGTGATCGTCACAGCGTTGTTCCTCAGGGTCGACTGATTCAGACTTATGCTGCTCACGGCTATGAAGTGTTGAGCATCTCTGTCTCTGCCGATAATGAACGGTTTGTGTCGGCTGGCGGTGATCGCAGCGTGTTCCTTTGGGACGTGAGCACTGCTGTTACGACTAAGCGATTTGGTGGTAACGTTCATGGCCATACGGCTCGTATTAATTGTGTGAGCTTTGCGGGAGAAGGTGATTCTATTATTGTCAGCGCAGGGTTTGACACTACGGTGAGATTATGGGATACGAAGAGCAACAGCTTCAAGCCTATACAGGTTCTCGATGATGCCAACGATGCGGTAACATGTCTCGCCATCCGTGGCCCTGAAGTCCTCGCAGGGAGCGTCGATGGTCGCGTACGCAGCTACGATATCCGCATGGGAAAAGTCACAACCGATGTGATAGGCGCACCCGTTACGAGTCTCAGTCTCACCCGCGACGGACGCACCATGTTGGTCGGAAGTCTCGACAACAAACTCCGTCTGATGGACCGCGACAACGGCTCCTGTCTACGCGCATACACCGATCCAGGATGGAAGAACGAAGATGTCAAGCTGCAGGCGCTGCTGGGCGGCAAAGAGAAGTACGTAGTGGTTGGCGATGCCATGGCCGGTGAGCCTGCACCTAACGGACATGGAAGGATATGGGCTTGGGATTTGTTGACGGGAAAGTTGGCGGCCAAGGTGACGGTTCCTTGGGGGCCAGAAGGGTTTGAACCTAAGAAGAAGGCTGTTGGCCGGGATGGAAAGGAGAAGGCGAGGAGTAATGTTGTGAGTTGTATGGCGTGGAGGGAGGATGGCTGGGGAGATCAGTTCTGCGTTGGTGGAACATCAGGCGTGGTGACTGTCTATGGAGCCTTGTAGACATCTTTTATACCCATTACTTTTAAGATCAAGCGAGATAGCGTCTTTGTTTATTCTCGAATCTAATACATCATCATCAAAGGCGTTTTCCAATTCGTACAGACAAAATATTGTCCATGATACCCCTTCCAGCTTGCTTGAACATTAATAGCTTTCCACCGGCGCCAAATCGTTATCCAAATTGCCAGAAACCAAAACTCTGTACCCCTTTCTATGCATCAAATATTGTCAAATTTTTATATGAGACAAAGCTTGTTAGCCCATACCGGCGTACTTGAACCAGTTGGGTCGACAGTCTTCTCGATGCAACCAGGCCTCACCGTCAGTGAGACGGCCAGTTACACAGCCCTTACACTTTGGTGAGTTGGGACAGTTGAAGAAGGGGATGTGTTGATATCCAATATCACGGAACCTGAGATGCTTTGTTAGTCTCCTGCATGTGGAAGAAAGGTTGAATACGAACCAATGAATCTTGCTCTGGTCCTCAAATAGACCAAGTGCAATACTATGAACTGGAGCATCACCCCATCGTTCATAGAAGAATCCACCCGCACGATCGAGGTGGTTGAAGTAGTCTTCGTAAGTCTTACTCCTCCAAAATGACATATCCGCAATCTCAAAATTACTCCAGAAATGGCATGTCGAGTATCCCTGAGCCTTTCTGTTCGTTGATGGCCGACGAATATCATCGGTGACCCAAGCTACAGCGCTATTCTCGTGAATTGAGTTAGGATGCTCAGCGAGAAACTTGACTGTCTCGGGCCACAACGAAGGTAAGGTTTTGGGATCGTCGTAGAGGTTGATGGTGAAGCCGTATGTCTTGTTGTTATCGTGCATGTAGCGGAAAACATCGTAGTCGACATCGCAGAAGAAGTGCACGTTAGGCTCGACACGCCAGTAGTAGCGAATGTCCTTCAGGGCTGGATGCTTGTAGAAGAGACCGCTGTTCCATCGACACATTTGGTGGTATGATATCTTGCTTGCATATTGGACGCCGTTCTTTTCGAGGATCTTTGCGGATTCTTGAAAGAGCTCTTCGTCGATCCAGGAGGGCATGTCCCAATGTTCCTTGGGGATGATTTCTGGTCGTAGCATCAGCATATACTCTTCTCTTCTCTCCTCTCCTCTTCCTAGACAAGGACCTACCGTAGTTACATTTCGCCTTCGTAGCCGCTCTTGTCTTCCTCTTGAACTCTTCCGTGAAAGGCTTATCGTTGAAAAACGTCCAGGGGTAATTAAACTTGGAGTTCCATGTCCTTTCGAGGTCCCTCATCGACATGACCATGGCATCCACCTCCTCGTTCCGCACAAGCGCTAATAGCGTCGCATCGATGCGCTCCGTCTTTTTCGCATCGTGGGCATATCTCGGACTCGTACGATGTAACACTCCTTCTGGTTCATCGGTAGCTGTTATATCAGTTAGCAACAATTGGCGTCGATGCTCTTTGCGACTTACGATCTAACATGGGATCCCGTTCAAAGTTGGAGTAGCGATCACCGGGACCTCTTAGCGACCATGATGGAGCAAATATCTGCCATAGAAAGAAACACCAGAGAATGCATCCGCCGGCGATCAACGCCCGAACTGGCCGCGCGACCGTCATGTTGTGCTCGACAGGATATCGCCAGATAAACCAGGTTTACTATAACGCCAAAAAGAAGGAGACGGGGCTCAAATATCCATTAGTGAGAAAAGAACGTACAACTATAGCGAAAAATGGATGTAAATGATCGCTCTAGAGCAAATTGTCTCTGGATTGGTAGAATCGTTTCGAGCTCAAAGTATGTGAAAGGGGTTTCGAATAATTGAAGCTGATGTCACGACAGCTAAGCCAATCAGCGCCGATAAGAGCTATCGTTGTAGCGGAGCTTGGACCCTGTCGACGCGACTGACGCGCCATCAACCACTGAAACCCCCGCCAAATAATTCGTTACCAGTCATGATACGACCGCCATTTAACATGATAATGCGCAAGACATGAGACGACCATGGCATTTGCTGCAAGGCTGGGTGCTCTCACCGGAGAGCTCGTTGAGGCTGTCACTAGCTCATCAACCGAGGTATGACAACTCTCAATCACAGCGTTGGAATATGTATTCATGATTCCAGACAAACCCTCGATTCAAGGCCCAGCGCGACGCTGCTTTACAAAGGTTAAAGTCGCATCCATATCTACGAACGAATCAATTCGAAGTCGAGCACCAACTCGACGGTCTAGAAGAAAGATTCCGTGTCAATGGCCGAGATGCGCTCGCTGATGCGCTCGTCGAGCGCCGGGAGCAGCTCCGGCAAATACACTCGAATTTCCACCCCGAAGTTCTATACCTGATTTTAGAACTCTCAGACCAACCGATATATTACTCAAAACTGAGTGACCTAGATGCGCTGAAAACGGGACCAAGCGATTCAGAGCTCGAACTGCGTTGGGAGGATATTGCCAAGGAAGATGGATGGGAAGACGACGCTTCGATGTGGAAGACGATAAAATACACAGACAGTTCAGATGATGAGCTTTACGAAGATGACTCCAAGAGTGAATCGGAGGCCAGCACTGACCTATCTGAGGTCCCGCTTGGAAGAACAGCCGAAGATCTAATTGTCAACCCTGAGGACATGACGAAACTGCACGAGATTCGAGGAGCGCAAGGATGGCGAACAGAAAAGCCCACAGACGCATCGGGCCATGCTCGAAAAGTGCCAGTAACGGAATTCCAGATCGTTCGAGAAGTTTTGTTCATGCTGCAAGGACTCGATACGACACTCTTTGGACCCAATGGCACTGTCAACCCAGCATTTCAGATGGCTCATCTGAAATGGGATACTCACAAAGCTCTTCTGAGCTACTTTTCTGAAGCAGGACGACAACTAGGTATTCTACGTGATTTTGTCAGCAAGTCACAGCGAGCATCGCATATTCAAGTTCTTCAGGATACTGTGGCCAAGCGACTCGACGATCTGGATAGAAAGTCAACGGGTATAGAGTCACGGCTTGTTGCGCCTGAGAATAATGTGGTTGTCAGCTTATTGTCGATCAAGGGAGAGTTGGCAACGTCGCTTGAACCATTATATTCTCTTTCAAATATCATCGCTCAGATACAGAATGTGCCCAATCAAGGTACATTTCGGTATCTTGAGCTCCTCTTTGACGATGCAAGCATGGCGCAATTGTCTGGAAAGCTGGACGTTTATGAATTTCTGGCACGTATCTTTGTCGAGTGCTTCAATGTCTACCTTCGCCCTATTCGCCTCTGGATGGAAGAGGGCAAACTTATCCCCGGCGACAAGATCTTCTTCGTGTCACAGGCACCGAGCCAAGTATCACCTAGCAAGATCTGGCGCGAACAGTTTAAGCTACGTAGGACGGCCGATGGGAAATTACATGCCCCTAGTTTCCTCCAGCCAGCAGCTGCCAAGATATTTAATGCCGGCAAGAACATCGTCATCTTGAAGCGGCTGGGCCGCTGGATCTCTTCAGGCTCGGAATGGACGATTCAGGAACCTCCCCTACACTATGATACGCTTTGTCCTAAAGGACTTGAGCTTGCGCCGTTTTCAGAGCTTTTCGATGCTGCTTTTGATGCATGGATCCAGACTAAATACAACACATCCTCGACCACGCTGAGGAACACACTGTTTGAAGAGTGCGGACTCTGGTCTGCTCTTGACGCTATGGAGCGGCTGTATTTCATGTCTGATGGTGCCGCAACAGAAGCGTGGACTAGCAGCCTCTTCGGAAAACTAGATGCGCTGGATCCTAACTGGAACAACCGCTATAGCCTGACGAGTGTGGCACAAGAGGCATTCACAACTCTTGTCGACATGACGAGAATATCGATATACATCAGTCCCACGGGGCTAAAGGTGCCACTCCTCAAGGCTCGCGACTCTGTCAAGTCAGTTCTTCCGAGTACAAAAGTCAACTATCGGGTAGCATGGCCGATTCGCATGATTCTGTCCGAAGACAGCAACACCCAGTATGATGCTATATTTACTCTCCTTTTGCAACTGAAGAGAGCTTTGTATGTTCTACATAAGCGCAAGATCCTCGAGAATTACTGGATCGATCATGATAACTGGGATGAGCGCGCTCTTTATTATTCACTACGGAATAACCTCCTGTGGTTCTGCACTACTCTCCAGACCTATCTTGCGACGCTGGTCTTGGCACCTAACTGCGCCAAGATGAGGCAGGACATGCAAGACGCTCACGATGTTGATGCCATGATGAGAGTTCATGCTACATTCTTGAAACAAGTTGTTGACGAGGCATGTCTTGGGAGCAGATTAACACCGATCAGAGAATGCTTTCTCGATATGCTCGACCTGGCCATCAGACTAGAGCAAGCACAAACTGTTAACATGACAAAAGAGACAGAGCGGATGCAGCAGTTTTCTCGTCTCTCGACCAGAAACCTTTCGCCTACGCCTGGAACACCTGGATTGAAGTCCAAGTACGTCGATAGTAGTGATGAAGAGGACGATGCTGAGAGGGATGAATCGAGGACCTTGAAGATGGGCAAGCCGTTTATGACTGTGCTCAAGGAGATTAAATCCGATTATGATAGACACTTGCGGTTTGTTTGTGGTGGCCTACGCAGTGTTGCCAGAGCTACAAGTGATGCGCAGTCTGCAAAGTGGGATATCCTAGCTGAGATGTTCCAAACAGGCTGTCGAGACGAAAGGCCAGGTTACGCTTAAGCCACAATGTTGAGATTGGATATGAATATAATGATACCCCTTGTGAACAACCTATTCTTTTAAACGCCCAGTGAAATGAACTACCATTCATTCTTGAGCTTATCCGCAAAGAACTGCATCAAAGGCAACACCTCATCCCTGTTCATTGGCATGCTCACCTCACGTCTCTTCCACTGCACGACCTTGACATCGTCAAACTCTCGCTTCACAGCATCGACAGCGTCTTCGTCAAGTTGGCATACCAGTACGCTTGTGCTGCTCTTGCTGCGATTTGTGACTGTAGACACCATAGATTGCGGTAAAGGTCCGCCGAGAGATATAGCACCCTTGAACTTCTTGTTACCTGGCGATGTGCTCTCGCCCTCGGAAACATCAGTGACTCGAGGAGTCTTGTTCAAAGAGGTTGCAAGACCAAGAGCGAGTGAACCACCCTGCCCAAACCCAAAGAAAATAATATCTCTCATCTCCCACCCGCATTTCTCAATAAGAAGTTCCCCGATCAACTTCTCCATGATCAATCTCCTAGCCTTCTCGAAACCAGAATCATCCGCAATGTCTCCCGTGCTGGGATCAACAGTGAGATCGTCACCCCAATGATACCCCGGTCTATCACCACCGAGAAGCGCAGCTGGCAGAACAGATGTGCCGCGTACAGAAATGGCGAGAACGCCGGGAAGATTGAGGTTCTTGGCGAAGGAGGCGAAGGGAACATCGTGGTCACCTAGACCGTGGAAGAGAATGAGGAATGTGGTGGTTGATTCTGGTGGTGAGGGGAAGTGAAGAGTGTGAGGGAGGGTGCTTGATAGAGGGGAGAAGTCATCTTCAGTGGGGATTCGAGGAGGCATTTTTGTTGTGAGGAGTTGAAGTATAATGAAGTTGATGGTTGTGATGTTGAAGTTTATGTACTCAGTCGGACAAGAAACCTTCAGGCCTTGGATCAGGTGTCAAAAATAACTAATCAAAAAATCTACTAAGATTATGGTAGACTCGCCCAAGTTTCAGCTGTACTTACCTAATCTTTTTTGTCGTTCAGTGTCCAAGTCTCGAGTTTCATGTTTCATCACCGCTTGTAATTATCTCTCTCCACAACCCCCACATTTGACGACATACCACAGCACGACAAACGCGAATACCAACAGACAAGTCAAGAATTCCGAATACAAGCAAATAACATAACAAAATTTTTCGCTATTGTATGGTACTTTGCTGCGCATCCACCTCGAACAATGCTAGAACACTACGAGCTCGGCTCCAGTGCACTTCTTTGCCAATTTCGCGGGAGTCGAGTTCCCATCTGAGACTTCCATGCCCTGTAGTCGAATCGCATAGTCCTCCAAGCCTGTTGATCGCCAGCATCTATGAATACCAATCCCGCAACTTCTCTCGGCTCTCCACCATCTATGAACTGTATCAAACATGGCGCAAGAATGTATGCGCTGGTTTGGTACCACCCGAGCTTGTATTCCTCTTCAGCAGATTGCACTTGAACCGCCCGCCCCAAAACCCCCGACCCAGGTTGACCTTCGATGAGTGACGTGTAACGACCCCGTGGTGCAAGTGAGTATCCAAGGACTTTGGCGTCTCGTAGCTTGGGGGGTTCTGAGGCTTCAAGGACCACTTGGAGCACGGCCGGGTTCCTGAGACCATCATAGAAGAAGTAATAGACGGGCTTGTAGTGATATGGGCATGGATCAGGAGGATTCGAATTTGAATGGGCATATAAGACACAGCCTTCAGGAGCAGGTTCATCTTTATCCAAAGATTCTTTCGGCTCAAATCCGGTTGGGGTTGTTTTGGGTGGAACTGGAGGAAGAGGAGGAAAAGGAGGCGGAGGAGGCGGCGGTTTGCGCCCTTTGGCTCCAGGCATGATGATCGATAGAAGGGAAGTTTGAATGACGATCGAGAATTTGAAATTTATAGCGACAATAAGACAAAGTGTGCCAGCTGGTCTTTGTTGGGAGATGATGCTCCAGCGCTGGATTTTGAAGTTGGTACCGTTAGAAAGGTATTTGTGCAGGCAGTGTCAAACGCTGTTGACGGAAGCTTGCAGTGCTGAGCAGAACTGTACCTTCAACCACCCTGCCTTCCATCGTCCATAACTTGGTGGTAGGTTACTACCTAGCACCATGAGTGTTTCCACTGGTAAGTAGGTAGGTAGGTACTAATGGGTTAATCGGGTTCAATACCTACCAATTCCACGTCACATCAAGACGTTATTTACTCGAGTTACACAGAGATCAGGGAGAAAAAGCGCAAGACTCTGAGTCAAGGCGTAAAAGAAATGTAACGAAGATCATGTTTATTCATTATCATGCTTATAATAGTAAAATCTAACTCTTGCTTGCGCGCTCATCGGAAAAGACAGTAACCTACCTACCTTGCCTTGTCTGTCTCAACTGTCTTATTTCTAAGTGCTTCTCTTTCTTATTCCTTTCTCTGTAAACCCTTGCATGAACTTATCCTAATCGCAGCACCTCGCTGATTTCTCATCTAAGCTGCGGCGTCCGATCTTATCTGGAAGATGCCTTTCTTGGACATGATTCACTTCATACATCCAACCGTGCTCATAACGCATCGCTTACCAGCTTATCCTGGTCCAAACTACGGGCCTTGACCCGCGAGGGACCAGGTTTCATCTTGTTCCACTCGCCATCTGCTGTCCAGGTGCCGGCCTTGGTATAATCTCCACTCTCACTTCCATCCATATATGCAAAGCGGAAGTACTCTGGTAGATCCAAAGTGCTGTTTCTGCTCCAGACAAAGCTACGCTCCGCATCAACATCGCCAAAGTATGTACGGAAACGCTCGACGTCGTTTACCAGGATACTGATCCCATCGTACAGCTGCCGTGGCGGCTCGTTCCATGTGAAAGTAATGTTTGACAATGTGTCTGTGCCATTGGCAAGGTGGATGACAGGCTCGTTGATTGCTGGTAATTTTGAGCCCTTTTGAGCATCACCTTGTAGAGCTTCAGAGGTTTGAAGCACAGGATCAAAGCCCCATCGAGCGATACCACTAATGAAGAGACCAACGAGAAGTCCCTGGTATAGAAGGGATGGTCTTGTCTGCATGCTCGTCCCAGGAAGAAGCAGGAGGGCAATAATGTAGTGGTGAATTCGCAGATTGAGGCTCGGAATGGTAAGGGAGATAAGGATGGCCGCGATAAGTAGTGCGTAGAGCTTGAGGTATTTGATCAGGCGTCCTTCTTGCCTGAAGAACCACACCTGCGAAGAGACAATGACGACAAGCACGATTATGATGATAGCAAGGGCTGCCCTGGCGCCTGGTTGCTGATTCAGATCGTGCTTGTTAAGGCGCGAAATGGGGATGAAGCTGAGGGTATAGTTCTCCATTCCACCAACCCAGCATCCGCCGAGCCACAAGATTGTCTTTTCGATCTGTGCTGTGAGGCCCTTGAGGGTGCGACGAACACCCATCTTGTCGTACATGACCCATGCACAAAACATGGCGGGGAGGAACTTTCCGATCAAATTGGAGAACAAAGCCGCAACTGTTCTAGATGGAGGCGGGTCAAGTGCCATACCAACAGTCCAGAAGATGGCCGTGAAGATGGTGAAGAAGAAGAGGGGAGCGGAATTGGTGAAGAGGGACAAAACTCCAGCAAAGACGGTTGAAACAGCCAACAAGTCCCATCGCGAATCGATCGCGGAACATTTGACATCTGGAACGAAGCGGAACGACAATGGGAAATAAGAGTCAAATCCCACACTTGAAATACCATGATGTTTAGACGCAGCATAATTCTCATTACGGCCAACCAGCTCCACAACACCACAACCGCCGTCTTGGTTCGAAACGACGCCAGCGTGGATAGCGGCAGCACAGACGAACGAATCTCCGCGGTACACAGGCTCAGCAGACCCATTGGTACCCGGCCCTCCTACGACCATGGGTGCATAGATAAGCTCTTGGTCCCCAACAGCTCTGGGGTTCAAAACATGGTAGCCTTCGCAATTGGCCCTGCACCTGAATGGAAAACCACTGCCATTGAAAGGGCGACAGTCGCTTCCATCCAAACCACACGAGTTCCCAGCGGTCCAGTATGAAACACCGCATCCAATGGTTTGTGGTGTGCCCCATCCTTCGATCTCGCTGGCCATGGTGTCGCGGCGTTTAACAAGAGCGAAAGTGACGAACCAGATGGATAGATAGCAGAAGACGAGCCAAAATCGGTGTTTGAGCTTGGGAATGATGCGCTCGACAAGGACGAGGGGGTATTCCTGGATAGCTGGGAAGAGTGGTTTAATGCGAAAAGGTTGAGGGTTCACAGGACCGCGAGACCATTTCGCAACCCATTTCGAAGCTCGTCGAATGGGATATGGGACCCAGTTCCATCTCTTCCATGTAGTCTCATCTTGGATAAACCGTGGGGTCGAAGGGCCGCTATCATCGACTTCGAGTGTCGTTCCGGTGTCGAGCGGCGCATCAGGATGGGCATTCTCGCGGTCGGTATCGCTGCCGCTGACGGGCACGACGCCGACGTCTATAGAATCGGTGCGAGCCATCAGAGGTTGTGATTCTTCGTCGTCTTCATGGCTCACCATTTCCGGGAGCTCAATAAGAATTATACAGAAGAAAATATGAGGAATGGATTGCGTATACGAAAGCTAATGGCCTCTGGGCTTGGCTCGGCGGATTTGCCTGCTCCGGAAGACCCGGTGCCGAAGGATGCAGAGGAAATGTGGAGAATGGGGAGCGCTTATCGATGTTCGTGTTTCGTGAGGATCCTATCGTGTCGCACCTTGTTTTCGTTTCTGACGTGAGCGCGGGGAGATACGAGACTGATGATAGGCGATGTTGAGTCGATGATGGTTTAACAATTGATGTTGAGGTTTGAGGCGCGAAGTCTCTTTGTCCACTCAGTTACATCGTGTACCTCGATCGCTGAGACATGGGTGTCAGACGTAACCCTGGGGTATCGCTGTATCTATCCGCGAAAGTTTATGATAGTGATTGGTTGAGCATCAGCCCTGCGGCCCGGACGTACCTAGTTCCCGCGAGACGTGCGCTAAGAAGCAGGAACAATTACAGCGTGCGCCACTTTTGTTCACCCTCAGTAAGTTGTATCAACGCACGCGACCAGACTCTACACATAAAGGCCGTATACAAGTTCTTCAGTGACTGTCCGATGACCAAGGGCGTGTATGTTTGAGAAGTTTATAGTGGCTTATCTCTATCTTGGAGTGCCAGGGCCTCACATGCACAACAGTTCAGTTGTTTGCATCCATTGTTTGTTGAACACCCAGACAGCCCAGCAACCAGGCTCTCGGGAGTTTTCGAGTTCAACTGACAAGAAACTTACACAATTTCGTTTCACTTCGGTGTAACTTCTGTATCTTTACCCAGCTTCCTTAGGTCTTTGTTGTTATTATTATTATGCTCAAAACAGGCATCGCAAGTCAAGAAATAACAAGTGAACAAACAGACGGATGGCATCGAGTCGTAATCTTGGAGATAGTCTAAACTGCAGGGATTCTGATGGTCATGCTCTCTCTCTTGTGTTCTCGTTGACTTTCTATAGGAGCAATGGTGGATACCTCAATACCTCAGTCGAACACACTCAAATCATCAAATCAGAGCAAAATGCAAAGTAACTTGCAGCTAAGTTTAGGATCGCTGGCTTTATGCTCCAATAAGTCTGCGCCCTAAATTGCCAGCCGATCTTTATAAAACCCGTCTTTTCCAGTGGTAGGTATTCATCCATATCATCTTCTGCCAAACGTGTGATTTTCCAGCCTCATTATATCAACCGTCGCTCACTTGAAGACATGATCACCACTCTCCAGCGACCACTCTCTCAAAGTCACGCCGTAATACATACTGCGGCTTCAGTATTCTCTAGATTGTCTCGGGTCCATATCCCAACACCCCTTGCACGTCTTCCACAGCGCCAATGGCGACCACCCACCTTTCACCTGCAGCATCAAGCCCGAGGACTACGGACGCTTTATCGGCCACGTCGAGCCACGCCACTCTTCCGTGATCTGTCAACGGACGAGAAACTTGACAAACTCATGGCGTCTGCAGCAAGATTTGAGCAGGAACTCAAAACGGTTGGAACTATCAAACAACGTCTTGCGACCATTGATAAAGGAAACCCCGTTATTGCCAGGCTTCGAAAGGAACTTGTCAAAAGCGCTGAGCGAGAAGATTTAGAGTCTTTGGCACAAAAGGCCAGCGAAGAACATAAGCATGAACTGAGGGAGGCTAGGTTGGATGGAGTCGGTAAGTAAACACAGCATTCTGTATTAATCCAATACTAAGAATCTACTAGCGAGTTGCGTGGGTTTCATCTTGCTCATGTTATTAATCCTCTCGTTGGTTGGAGTCGCAGTACCGTTCGTTTCCAAAGACGAGAAGGACCCCCCCCCAAGCCAGAATCAAAGAGCTTAGAGGAGAAAGTCACACCTCATTCTGGTTCTACAAGGATCTATTGTGGAAAGGCCAACAAAGCCGATCCGGAAACTTCTGAGCTAAGATTTACGTGTCCTCGCCGCCCACTTGAGCTCGATAATACACGAGTGCTGTGATATCTGGTTTCATCATGGAGCGCGCACTCGGGATCAACCTCATGGAGTGTCGCATATGGACCATGCCTTCACTCATGAGGTTTTAGGCCGGCACTGAAGATTCGCAACTCATTTTTTTTTCTTGTTTGTAGATTAGATACCCTCAAATCATTCTTTTGGTATAGTAGTAGCTTGGCCTAATAGTAGATTTTGATCACAAGATACGTCTGAGTAATCCCATGACTTCTTCACTTTTCGGGAGTATTCCCAAGTGAAGAAAGCCCAGAAAAAGTACCATCTATGGAATGAAACACTCTTGCTCCTTATACTTAGTAGATTGTATCATAGGGTTAAAAGTACCTATTGTTTTGACTTTGGTCGTGGTTGTTTTTCTTGGTGACTCTCAGAAAGCAAGAAAGCTTCTGAGAGGTGGCCAAGGTGCCAGAAAAGATTCATCTAAATATTCACTAATATATATTAAACTTACCTAAATCTGTATTAGATTTACCTAGGTCGTTTTGACACTGATGATGAAAGTAGAAGATTTCTTGCCTTCCCTATTGTACTTCATCATCACTCCACCTCCCCATCTTTCCCAGATCGTCCATTAGGCGATGGGTTTTGTTCAATTTCTAATCGTATAAGAACTGAATCCCGGCATGTTATTACTTACTAATAATCTACTTAACTGTCCGTTTAATCATTATCTACCTATCTACTATTGGCGCTGATATATCTACCATCGCAACGGAGGAGTGACTTACATCGGTTTAACCTCGGAAGTAGAAGCACAGTGCATCAGTGCGCACTCATACTCCCCACATCTAACTAATCCTTGCTGCAAATACTCACAAACTCCTTGTACAGACATACAAGGCGATCACAAGTCAAGATGGCCCAACCTACATCAAAAGAATCAACACTAACAATGTTTGAACTACTAAAGCCTGCTGCCGCTGAAGCCGGTGTTGCTCGGCTTGGTCGTCTAGCATTCGCTGGTAATCGAAGGATTATGCAGACACCAAACTACATCGCTGTTGCATCTCGAGGAGTTGTTCCTCACTTGACTCCAGACAATGTCACCAAGCACACAACATTTGATGCCGCATATCTAGCAATCGAGGACTGTATGAAGATGAAATCTATTTTTGAGCGCTAGTCTAACTTTGAGAACAGTTCTCGAGAAATCACAACCTCCTGTTCTTCAGCTGCCCCACTGGCTATGGCTGGATATACTGCTTCGCTTGGTACCTACATCTCACCTGAAGGGATAAAATCACACCATAGCCCGAAGACCCACACTCATTTGTTCCCAGCTGTGACAACACCTGTTGGAAACGGTGCTCATCATGTCAGCATTTTTACCTCTACCGGTTTCCGCAATCTCACTATCCCCGAGTTTGCTAAGACTATTGAACTCACTCAACCAGATATCGCCATTCCTCCAGCTGACCTTTTCCACTCCAGCTCAACGCCAACATCAAAACGTCAAATTCGCATGGTTGAGAGAACCGAAGAATGGGTTGATGAATTCTTTCATCTCTCGGACCCTAAGGGTCGTCTAAAAGAGATGGGTGTTTCCATCTTTGCTCCTGTATTGCCTGTTGAGTACCCTATACAGTGGGACTACTTGCGGTATCTTGCAGAAGACGTTCGAGACTGCCTTTCTGGTCTTGCCGTTTATGATGTTAACCTTGTCCCCGAGTTGGTGAACTATCCCTCTCTTGGATCTCTGCCGCGGTTGTCATTTGGGCCATCTAAGAGCCCCCAGGACATTCTGCGACAGATCGCTCTCGGTATCGATATATGCACGGTACCTTTCGCCAACACCGCCTCCGATGCAGGCATCGCCCTATCGTTCACCTTCCCACCCCCCGAGTCCTCCGACATGCAGCCACTGGGTATCGATATGTGGTCAGAGGAGCATACAACATCCCTGCAGCCTCTAGTGAACGGTTGCCAATGCTACACTTGCACCAAGCATCACCGGGCATTCATCAAGCACCTACTGAATGCGAAGGAGATGTTGGGCTGGAACCTACTCCAAATTCACAATCATGCCATTCTCACTTCATTCTTCGAAGGCGTTCGAGCAGCTCTAAACGAGAGTGCTGAGAAGTTTGACGAGCTTCACAAGAAGTTCTTGACTGTTTACGAGCCCGAGGTCCCTGCTGGAACTGGAGTGAGACCCCGAGCCAGGGGTTACCACTTCAAGAGCATAGCTGGTCAGACTAAGATCAACGAGCCTAGTTGGCAAGCGTTTGATTCGGTCGATGCCAGTCCCCACCCCGAGGCCATCGCAGAACCTCTCGCAGCTGTCGATGGAACACTGCCCGTCGATGAGGTTGCACCGAGTTTGGAGAAGTGACGGAGCTAATGTAGAAAGCCGTTCCTGTCATGTCAGGTACGGTCGCTGCGAAGATGTTATTCCGACGATCTGGCTCGGCCCACCTTCGATGCATGTTGATCAAGAGACAGCTGTGATATGGCCAGGCAGACTGGTGTTTGATCACCATAATTCCACTTAACGCAGTTGTCGATCTTATTACAGCTATAGTTGGTCGCGGGACTTATAGAATAGAGCCTTACGCATATTTTGCTCGGCTGTTGGAACCGGAATAGACAGCAAAAAAGCCAATTCTTTCAGTTCACCCGATTTTTCCGTAAGCCAACACCACAAAAGATAAGAAGAAGACGATCTGTTCACGTGCCGAGCGAGAGTCCGCTCAGGAGTCTATGAACATAGACCTGAAAGTTTATTGCCGAGCTCCGTAAAATTGCAGGTCCAACCACTCAATGTCGAATTTGGAGCACGTTTCGGTGAGCCATATGAGGCAGCTCCGAGCGGAATTACACAGCTGATCTTATCTTCATCAACAGTCTAGAATGTGCGCATTTACTCTACCTGCCTATAAGAAGTAAGGCGATTAACTTACGGACTAATCAATACCCTATGTAGATGCTTTCATAAACTTTACCAACGGCATCCTAAATCTATGATGAAATTAACTGAGTTTAGGCTGAAATATCACTGATTCACCACAGTAGGCTCGTTACCTCAATATTCTGCAATTTTTCACCAGGCACGCAGAGTCCATGAACAAGAGAATCGGATAGAAAGGTCACCAGTGGTAAGAGTGTTACGCCACCTACGCCGAGAAATCCACCGGAGACTTGGTACGACGTCAAGTAGCAATTCGGCCGACAAGGCCCGATCGAGTTATGCTAAGAAACAAGCTTGTCTGCAAAGTGGAATAAGAAGGATGAAGCTTTAAGCTTGATTGAAGCTAGCCAAGGCCTGCTCTCATGGATCTGGGGATCTGTGGAACTGCGGGAGCAGGGGTATAGGAGCCAATTGAACCTCACAATTCGCCCACGAGCGGCATCTGAGCTTCTGGAGAGAGCCACAGCCGAGAATCCTTGTCGACTTTCTGCTCCGATCTCAGCTGCAACTGGTGCTCTCGGGTGAACTTGAACTGGGATATCATGAGCCGGGACGTGGCGTTCACGTTCGGTCAACGACTTGGGACAGGAAAAGACGAGCCAAGGATCGGGGATGGGGATCGGAGATACAACATGTCAACGCTCATCATGGCACCTGGGTTACATGAGGGATCATGATTTGACCTGTTTTGACTAGCACCAACGGCGTCCATCGCCCTCCCCGCTGCCAATCCAATGATTTGAATCCATGATGCTCCGTAAAAGAGAATTGACAAGCATAAGTACTAGTTGCAGGGTCCTTTTGCAAGGTACGGGCCTGGCACAACTTACACACGTGCTATAGTCCTCCATCATGAGGCGCCAATCCTTTCCGTGATGCAACACAACAGATGCACTTTTTTCATCCCAACACACTGGATCTGCCCGTACTCTCTCTCGCCGATCTAAACCTGTCTCGGATGTTTGTCCTGGCCGTTTCCTAAGCTTAATTGGCCAGATGCAATGCGACGTTAGGCCAAGATCAGTTCATCATAAGTCTCCTCAGCTTGTCCCACAGAGGAAGGCCAATTGTCTATCCGCGACATGGGATAGCTTCTCGGGGACGAATTTGTCTTCCGAGAGGCAGCTATCCACGTGGGATCGGCGCAGACGGTTATAAAGCATGATGCCCTCTCTGAAAGTTTAACTTATCGAGCTCCCCTCTCAAGCTGCCTCAGCTCGCGCCAACCACCAGCTTCCGCTTCTTATTCTTGGAAATTGGGTTCAGATTCACCAGAATGGTCAAAATAAATGCCATTGCCGCTCTTGCGGCCTCAATTGCTGCTGTGTCTGCCCAGACCTACCAGCGTCTCGGCACATGTCCCACTCTGGGCTGTGTTCTTCCCCCCGACCAGAGTGATTTCCTGCCCGGCCAGCTCTTCGATCTCCGTGTCGAAGTCCACGCTCCCGTGAACGGCTCCGAGGCTGCTCACAACGGAAAGCCCGATGAGAAGTTCACCGTGACCATCGCCAAGAAGGGCGAGAAGGCCAAGGACTTTGCAAAGGCCTTTGGCGTCAGTGAGCCCAAGCTCGAGACATGGAAGTTCAAGTGGTACGAGGATCTGTTTGCCGAAGACGAGGACAAGCCCAGCATTGTCAACGTTGCTTCCAAGGTCTACCGCAAGATTGCCCTCTACGAGCCCGGCACGTACACCGTTACCCTGAACTATTACAACGGCGAGAAGACCACTGCCGAGTGGACTGTTCGCGAGCTTCAGCCTAAGCGAAAGGCCAAGAACGTCATCTTCTTCATTGGTGATGGCATGACCACCAACATGGTAAGTCGAATCACAATGTGAGAGGCTCGTGGAAGCTAACTAGTTTCATAGATCACTGCCGCTCGTCTCTTGGGACACAAGAGCATCAACGGAAAGTACCAGACTCTGATGAAGCTGGACGAGTTCCCCGTTCTCGGTCACCAGATGACCCATTCGATCGACAGCTACATTACCGACTCTGCCAACTCTGCCTCTGCTCTTTACACTGGCCACAAGAGCACTGTCAACGCCATGGGGTAAGTAAACTACCTCGCCACTTGAGATTAAAAGCTAATATGTCAGTGTCTATGCTGATTCCTCTCCCAACCCCTTCGATGACCCCAAGGTCGAGACCATTGTTGAGGTCTTCAAGCGTGTCTGGGTAAGCTTAACCCCAATTGAGTTCACTTCAAAATTCTAATGACAACAGGGCGGTGCTTGGGGTGCTGTTTCTACCGCTTTCCTTGCCGATGCTACCCCCATTGCTCTCAGTGGTCACACCCGTCTCCGAGGCCAGTATGGTCCTTTGATCGACCAGGCTCTCAACGGCATGACCAACTACAGCTGGACCCAGCACGGTGGCCCTGATGTTTTCTTCGGTGGCGGTGCTGAGAACTTCTTCGCTGGTAAGGGCTCTTACCAGGGCAAGGACTACTACAAGGAGTTCCAGAAGAAGGGCTACACCGTCTCTCTCAACAAGACCTCTCTCCTCAAGGCCGACAAGAGCAAGCGTGCTCTTGGTGTTTTCTGCCAGAGCAACCTCCCCGTCTGGCTCGACCGCAACGTCTACAAGGACAACCTCGAGGGCCGCGAGAACAACCCTACCGGCGGTAAGGGTGATGCTTCTGATCTCCCTGGTCTCAAGGACATGACCCTCAAGGCCATTGACGTTCTTGCTACCCGTGGCAAGGACAAGGGTTTCTTCCTCATGTCTGAGGCTGCCTCTATCGACAAGCAGATGCACGCTCTTGACTACGACCGTGCTCTCGGTGATCTTCTCGAGCTTGACGACACTGTTCGTGCTACTGTTGAGAAGCTCAAGAAGCTCAAGATCCTTGATGAGACCCTCATCATCGTCTCTGCTGATCACGGCCACGGTTTCGAGTAAGTAATTTTATTCCAATAGCTTTCACATCAGATAACTAACAGTCACAGCGTTTACGGTTCCGCCGACACTGAGTACCTTGCCCAGCAGGAGGATGACCGTGACAAGCGCCGTGCCATCGGCACCTACGCTCAGTCCGGCGAGTCTCAGTACACCAAGAAGGCCAAGGGCATCAACTACGGCACTGGCGCCAACTTCCCTACCAACTGGGAGCCCCGATACGCCATCGCTGCTGGTGTCGCTGCCGTGCCTGACCACCGTGAGGACTACAAGGTCAAGAAGGCCGGTCCCCGCGAGGCTGCCGTCGAGCTCAAGGACGGTGACTACTACGCCAACCCCGAGGACTCTCCCAAGGGTTTCCTCATCAACGGTACTATCAGCACCGATAACGCCCAGGGCGTTCACTCTCTCACTGATGTCCCTGTCTATGCTCTTGGTCCTTGTCAGGAGACTTTCAGTGGCACTTTCAACAACGTTGACATCTTTTACAAGATTGCCAACTGCCTTGGTCTTGCTCAGGGCAAGAAGCAGGGTTATTAGAAAATTATTAATCGGCGGCGGTGGTGGGCTTACGACGAGATGAACGAGTGATGTATAAGTTGGTAGATGATAGAGACGCAAGTGCTGCGAGGTGTAATAAGAGGAACTTTTGACCAATGAGCAATACACATTTGAATATTCGCAGGTTCTTATTCATTCGCATTTTGTATGCGAGCATATCTGGTTGTTAATTGTTACAGATTTCTTGTGATCTGCCTCGGGCCATCTCACTTTGACTCCATGGGTTTCCTTGCTGATAGCGAATTCCGAGGCAATTCCAGACTTTTTCTAAGTCGTCACTCATAAATCATAAATTCATAACCGTTTCCTTCCATAACATTTCCCATATGATACACGTGCGATATGACCTGGCGTTTCGTCAAACTTCGAATGCACCCTAGTCAGTAGAAGATCTGCTTGCCGATGTCATGAGGGGATAACTAGTCCGTAGTTTGAAGGCCAAGCTGATCAATCAGCGACATGACGCCGTTCATATCGGTAGTCTCTGGATCATCATGATCTCTGGGACGAAGACAATCGCCGTTCAGCCAGATGGAGAGACGATCATGGTTGTGAGCACGCTTTCGAAGCTTCTGGATCTCAGGGCAGCAAACTCCCCCAGCGACAATGAGTTGGATGTTCGTGGTATGATGGCACATGGCATCTAGCTGCTCAACGTGGTTGGAGAAGAGACCTGGCCCTCCAGCTGTCATGATGCTTGCAAAACCAAGAGTGATGAGCTCTGCAATGACAGCTTCTGAGTTTCCACGTTCAGCGAAGTGGTCGAAAGCACGGTTGAAGACACAACCAAATGGCTTGGCCATGTTAATGAGATAGCGACAGTATGCTGAATCAATCACAATTTCGTCGCGAGAGTTCTGTGTCGTTTCCTCATGGCTACGCCTGACACATCCAAACACGAAGGAATCTCCGCGGATAGCATTCATGACGCTTGTTTCCTTGAGCTGGCGAATAGACTCGCTCATCTGGACGAGTTCATTGTTAGAGTAAACGTAGTCGTGAGACTCGCCAGGAGTAGAAGGGCTAGGAGCTCCACGGGGTCGAATGACGCAGCTGATTGGGATGTGGATCTTGCTTTTGAGATGACGAAGCTCTTGGGCGGTGGGAGTAAGTCCGCCTACGGGAGAAGAGCCCTTTCGGCAGAGGAGAAGACGCTTTGCACCAAAGTTGGCGGCTCTGAGAGCGTTGTGGGGGCCATAGATTGTGACCTCAAGAGGGATCTGGCGCGGGTATTTAGCTGGCAGAGGAGGCATCTTGAATTGAGATGGTAGGTTGATGTTGATCTGAGGGCACTATCAGATGGATGAGAAGCAAGAGTTTGTGATGTTGTGAAGATGAAGCCCGAGGACGATATTGGTGAAGAAGAGAAGGAGTCATATTGATCAGCTGAGGGTGTTCGCTTATAAGGTGATGATGATGCCATTGCAAACTCCCTCTTCCAGCAGTGAAGCACAGCTCATACCGGAGTTGATAGTGACTGCCATGTTGATAATCGAACGAGATGTTGATATTAAGCGGTTTTTTTTTGCCAATGCCCGCCCAGCAAAGGCGCGTATACGCAGATTAATTCATCGCCAAATTCTCAGTGCCTTGTTTGATACTATTTCAGAATATAGGCTTCTACCAGATAGCGCCCGTGATAAATTCGTTGGTGTTGACGTTGCCTTGCCAAAGCCCGTTTGCTCAGACCTCGCCTCATCCCACCACGGTACGTAAATGGAAATCAATTAAACGCCCCTCGGCCAAGGATACCCCGCTAAGATTGCACCACAGTGGAGCATCTAACCCCTGTAAAGAATCACAGAGCTTCTATTTACAGTGGAGCAGGGTGACAACTGGACCACTAATGCCAGGCGTTTCTGCAATGTTTTTAGGGGACCTGCAGAGGCAAAAAAAATTACCGTGAAAAAAACAGGGGTCCTTCGGCGCGGGAGCCAATGACATCAGCGAGAACCCCACCTCAAGAAAAAAAAATGTTGATTTTCACCGCTGAGGAGCTTTCATAGCTTAAGATGAGATTTTTTTTTAATGGGTGCGGGCAGAGCTTTCAGTAAATAAATAAAGCACCTCTACACCGATCTTCCTCGTCCCTCTCTCCCCTTTCACATCTTTCTCTTTTTTTTGTCCTTTTATACTCTACAAGATACCCCTCGGTTTCTCTCGTTATATCGAGTGATTTGAATGCATCCTGATTCTTTCAAGTTAAAGTTCAAAATGTCTGCCGGAGATATGCACGACGAGCAGGTCAAGGAGGCCCTCATCACCTATGAGAAGCTCCAGGCCATCGAGGATGACTTTGAGGATGTTGAGCTCGAGATCCGTAAGTCAATTCTCATCTTTGTCTCACAGAAACTCTACTAACAGCAGCAGTCCGTCAGCAGGATAAGCTCACCAAGGACCTCTACGTCAAGCGTCAAGAGGTCATCGCCAACATCCCCCAGTTCTGGCCCCTCGTTTTCGAGCAGTCCCCTCCCGAGGTCGATGAGTACATCCAGCCCAGCGACTCCGAGCTCCTCCTCAACGCCCTGACCGGCCTCTCCGTTGAGCGCTTCGAGCTCCCTAACGGTGACCCTCGCTCCATCTCCCTCAAGTGGGAGTTCAAGGAGAACGACTGGTTCGAGGACAAGGTTCTCGAGAAGAAGTTCTACTGGCGCTTCCACAAGGACGGCTGGGCCGGTCTCGTCTCCGAGCCCGTCGACATCAAGTGGAAGGAGGGCAAGGATCTGACCAACGGCATGCTCAGCCTCGCCAAGAAGGTCTACGATGAGGAGAAGGCTGGCAAGAAGCTCGGTGAGACCGAGGCCTCCAAGAAGCTCCACAAGCTCATGGAGGAGACTGGCATGGGAGGTGTCAGCTTCTTCTGCTGGTTCGGCTTCCGCGGCCGCAAGGTCAGCCCCGAGGAGTCTGAGGAGGGCCGCAAGCTCGAGGAGGAGAAGCGCAAGGCCCGCAAGGAGGGCAAGTACGATGAGGATGATGATGACATGGACGAGGACGACGATGATGATGAGTACGAGTATGAGATCTTCCCCACCGCCGATGATCTCGCCGTCTTCATCGCCGAGGATCTGTGGCCCGGTGCCATCAAGTACTTCAGTATGTACCTCTCACAGCGTGAAGCAGAGACAGTTCAGGTTTAACAAGCAATACCAGCCAACGCCCAAGAGGCCGATGATATGCCCAGCGACCTCGAGTTCGAGGAGATGGACGAAGATGACTCTGATGACGATGAGGCCCCTGCCCTGAAGAAGCGTAAGGCCTAAACCGTCCAATGATTTTTTGTTTTTGTTTTCATGATGATCTAATTTTTCTCTTGGTAAAGAATAGACTAAGGCACGCGGATGAAATGATGGCTACGAAAAACGGTTATGGGATCAGGAAAATGGGATGGATCTACCGATTGGGTTTTCGGTAGATAATGAAATAAAAGGATCGAATTTATCAGCAGTTTCTTAGGTCTTCATGCGATACTATGACAAAGTGAAATGATGTCACACACTGCTGTATATTGCTTTGCCATGGTCTAACTTGAGACTCTCAAGGGACGGCCTGATCAGTGAAAGACATCAATATTCTTCACACTTTGTAAAGCATGATTCTGGATAACTTGGCTTATGCAAAAACGAATGAACCTCATCAGACGGTTGATTCTACTGATTAATTGGTGATGTCTCTCTCTTTACAGGTCGTAAAAAGAGCGGGGCATGACACCCTCTGATGATGTCAAGTGATGGAAATCCGGGGTAGCTTCCTCTTTGCAGCTGTTGATGTTATAAACGGGAAATAAATAAACACGATACTACGTCAATCCAGCAAATGATTCCAAAGAGTTACTAATTCGGACTTGCCTAAGAACTCCCCGCTCGATGTCAAAGTGCGAGATCCGAGATCTGATTATCTCGGGTTGGTCTTCATTTGTCAGCCCACCTTGTTTGTACGTGATATCATCGTCACCCAAGTACACATCACATATTGTGACATTTCAAAGAGGCTACGTTTCTCTGTGCTGTTTGTAGCCACATTCAAATACCTTGTGGTTCCCCTCATGTTGGCGAGATCGAGTTTGAGAGTCTTTGCTAGACCTACGACAAGAATACGATACTCAACAATGGCGACTCCTTTCAAGATTCAGCTGGAACCCCAGAACTCGGGGCTGTTAGGGATGAAGCTTGGCCAGAGTGAGGCCTCAAAGGCAACTGACCTGCTGCAGAAAGATTTAGAGGTATGGCGGCCTGAGTTCAAAACTACTGTGTACCAAGTCAAAGGCTAATACTGATCAGAATCATCATGTCTTCTTCAATGAATCTGGTTTTCATGACCATGTAGATTCCACTCATATAGCTGTCTCATACTTCGCTAACGACATTTAGATTGTTCATCAAGTCTTAACTTTGTACGGTACCGGCGCAACAACAAAGGATCTAGACACAGCCTATAATGCTAACAAGGCATATCAACTTAAAGCAATGAAACCAAAGCCCGATGTCGTTGATAAACTGGAACACGGCTCAGACTGGTCAGAATATCTTGGCAAAGGTCGAAACTATGCTACATTCTTTCGTTTCTTTCAGGATGAAATCGACAGAATCGGATGGCAGGACACACTCAAGGAGTATCTCTTCAAAGACGATGCACGAGGTCGCGATATGCAAAGCCGTCTATTTGCCGGTATCCTTCACCCACTTATTCAGTTGCTGTATGGCATGGAGTGGTCACAGCCCATGATCATCGCTTCAGCTCTTGCACAGACTGCCGTTCATCGAGACGATTATAAAGAGTTTCTCACAGCCGCTGCTGAAAAGGCTCAAGCTTCCGACGCGCCACCGAAGATGAAGACCATCGGTGGCCTTTACGAAGATGCTGTCAAGAATGAGAAACTTCGAAAAAGCTCGCATTGGGATGATTCCAATCGGATCTTTGATGGTGTGTTTACGAGGGCGAAGGATGAGATGATCACTTTGGCTGCGAGAGTGAGAATTGGTGAGGAGGAGCTGGACGAAAAGATTGCCGAGATGGTGCATCATTCTGCTTTCGTTGCTTCAGCTGCTGCTTTTCATCCACCTCATGCTCCAAGATTCGAATTTATTCTCATGTAAGTCTCTCATTTCCACTTTCACCTCGTTTCTTAACAGAGTAGGCATCACATAACATCCACGCCCTTCTTCCTTACACTGAAAGAACAGTCCTGGATTCCAGTATCAACCAAGGCGCGCTTCTTGGAGAACAAGGTCCGCATGGATCTCCTGCAGTACATCGCTCGTGGCTCGCCAGCTCTTCGTAGCGATTTGCTTCGTGGCTATGAGCCTAAGGATGGAGAAAAGCTGGTGGGTAAGCCAGAAGATTTGTTCCCGAGGATTCACAAGGTTGTGGATGATGGGCACACTGTCAAGTTAGCCAGGGCATTGATGCTGGCGCAAAGAATTACAAAACCGTATGAGAACAAGGAGTGGGTGAAGATCAAGGGGGATGACGAGTGGTTGAGGGCTGTGTACTTGTTGCTGGATGCCAATGAGGAAGCTGATAGGCAGGGAGGTGCTATGTGGGTTAGATCTTCCGGGTTCGATGAAGCTTGGGAGGAGATTCCCAAGGCTAAGATGTAAGACAACCGAAAGGAAAGGCTTGTATGATATGCATGGGTATTATGAATCGTATTTACCGTCTATTCTAAACCAATCCATTCATCAGATCCCGCCTCAGACTGCTCATCTCCATCGACATCCATAAGCTTCACATCCACAGTTTTGCCACTTTCCAATGTCTTGACATCCTTCTTTCCAGACCTATCCTCCGCTTGGCCCAACAAATAATCAACCATGTACACGTTTTCGTCAGCAAGTCTCCTAATCTCATCCCTCATCTTGGATACAGCTCGCGCAACGACTCTTAGCTCGATATCGGCCTTGGCACGGTTTGCCGAGAGCCAAGCTCCGTGCTTATCAACGATAGCCTTGATCCAGACGAGGCAGAACTCGATGTGGGGTGACTCCTCGGTCTGGGCGGCGACGAAGCGGAGAAGACGAGAAACATAAACAGTAGGGAGGTCGGCAACCACGAGAGGAATTTCGGCGGAGGGGATGGCTTGGAAGACTCGCTTGATCAGACCAGCTTCGTTGAGGCGGAAGGCCATGACAAGTGCCTTGAGGTAATCTTGCTCTGTCTCGAGAACAGCGAGTGTTGAGGCAGGGGTGATCTCCATGTTCAGGTCGAAAGGATCGAACTGGATATCCTGATCCAAGCTGTAGATCAAGAGACCCTCTGTAGAGGCAGCACAGAAAGCAGTGCCAGCAGGTGAGAAACCAATGCCTGTCACACGCACCTCAGGGGCCTTCCTTCGTGCTGAAGGATCACCACGTTTTGATCCTGGCAACGAGCTATCCACGCGGTCTTCGCGGTCCGAGGCTTCCTGATCGTCGAGGTCTCCAGCAGGGCCGGCTTCAGTCAACAACTTGCTGTTCAGGAATTCCTGGGTACCAGAGAGAGAAAGGTTGACGCTGACGGTGTACTTCTTCAGCAGCACCATGGTTGTCACGGAGTACAAACAGATGTACTTGCTGTTTCCGCCAGCCAAGAGACAGCTGCCATCAGCGCTATATCGAATTGTGTTAAAGCTCTTTGTGCCGGCCATATTTGCCGCTGTTCGACGATCTGTGAGTTTTCGTCCTCCTGAAACATCTCTTCGTCCATCGACTCCAGAAGTCTGCTCTGCATCTGTTACTGACCAGAAAGTAAGCTGGCCATCTAATGTTGAGATGGCAAGTTGCAAAGAATCTGGACGGACAGCGATATCGAGAACATCAGCCTGGAGCTGCAGAGGCTCGCTGGTCTGTGTCCGGCTGAAGATGGACCAGATACGGGCTGTGCGATCCCAAGAACCACTGATAAGTGAGTCACCATTGGGTGTGAATGCGAGAGACGAGACAGGACCCTCGTGGCCTGATAACTGGTCAAGAAGTTGGCCTGTCTGGACGGACCAAATGTGAATGTCGAAGGAATCGAGAGATCCAGCGGCTACGACTTCGCCACTAGGGTCAACAGCCATGCATGAGAATGACAGTCTTGTAGGTGCTGTGAAAGTTCGGAAGTTTCGGTATCGGATCAAGTCCCAGGCTCGAATGGATCCATCCAGACTTGATGTGAAGAGAACATTACCCTTCTTGGCAAACTCGCAGGCTGTAACGCCGCTAGTATGCTCAGTGAAGGTAACTATGCAGAAGCCTGACTGAATATCCCAGACCTTAATCTTTCCGTCATCTGCAGTGGTGATGATGCGCTGGCCGTCAGGTGAGTAGACCAGAGCGTTCATGGCGTCGAAATGGCCCTGCTGTTTAAGGATGTAAGACTCAGACTGCCACTCCCATACCAGTAATTGCCCCAGCTTAGATGCACCAAACGCCAACCACTCGCCACTTTTGTTGATGGTGACAAAATCTATATCGTTTTGCGAGATGCTCAGCTTGTGTATCATGTTAAAGTCGGGCATCTCGTACAGGCCAAACAGACCGTTGGAGAAACCAGCAACCAGGAGATTCGTCTCAGGGTGGAAAGCGGCACATCGCACATGAGCGCTTCCCTGCATGAAGTAGTGCCGTTGGACAATGCGCCATCGCATATCTGAATCCTCATCATCGTCCTCCATCTTGTCGTCGTCCTTGATACGGTTGATAGGCTTAACATATTGCCAGTCAAAGACGGCGCCATCCTTGCTAACAGTGTAAATCATCTCCTGGTTTTCTGAGAACCAAGCGCCGATGACAGCCTGTTTATGGCCTGAAAGCACCGTGGGGGTGAAACCCTCCTCAGGGTTCAAACTCCATATCCGCGCCGTGAGATCCTTGGAGGTTGTGAGGAAGAATCGCGAGTCGCTGGACCACTCAATATGGCTAACGGTATCGAAATGGCCGGTATGTGTGTGGTATCGAACGAAAGGAGCAAATTCGAGTTCACCCTCGGCAGAAGCATCGGGGGTCGAGGGAACGTGCCAGACCTCAATTTTGCGACCCAGTCCCACGGCGAAATGTCGACCAGATGGCGAGAATGAAAGTGCTGTGACAGAAGATCGGAAGGAGAAGTGGTATATGGATATCCTTCGGGGGACATTGGTCAAGATCGCGTGTCCATCTTCGTCAATGGAGAGGAGAAGGTTGCCGCGTGGTGTAAGTCCGATGCGGGCAATGTTTTTGCGGTGAGCGAACGGGAGGGTATATGATTTGTTTCTGTGGAACAATTAGTTTTGGCCCATTCATTTTGAAGTTCAGACCGGCTCAAGGTAACTTACTCTACCAGATTAAAGACAGTCACTCTGTTGCCGACCGGCGAGAAAAGATGGGTGCCATCGGGGCTATAGAGCAGGTTGCCCTGGCAGTAAACAGTGCCCAGCAAGTTCGAGAACTATAGTGATAAGTCAACACATCTCATCGAGGCCGGAAGCATCTCATTGTCATCCTTACCTTGAAATCGGTCTTCATTATTGTCTGCAGGTCATAGCCATGATGCTTCTAAACATCAAATCGCAAACCGCCAAAAATTCATCGTTGCGCCTTATCGATAAGAGCCGATTTTTTGCGACAGTCGGCGGTAGAGTTATTCCGAGACGATGATGTGCCACCAGAAGTGTGGCTGGCCCTTGGGAGCAAAGCAAGAAAACTTCTGATGTTAAACCAAAGCGCCAAAAATATCTAATCTACGGCCCACTAAATTTATACTAAGTTATACTAAATTATACTAAATTTACCTAAGTCTTTTTGTCACTTAGGATAAATGTCCTAAGTTTTCTTTCCTCCCCTTGGCTGGCCAAAGCTCCAGGGACCAATGCAGGCTAGGGGCAGTGGCTGTTTACTCGATCTTGCATAGCAAGACCCGTTTTGTTTGGCAGTTTCCCTTGCTGCCCCGTGTCCACTAGCCACTGTCCACTCACGGTACCGTGTCAACGCTAGCCTATCAGAAGCAAGCGTCCCTGGGAGTTGCTTTAGGGGGAAAGGGCAGGAAATTCGTTCCAATTCCCCTGAACTCAGGCAAGCACGAGCTGTCCCTAAACCTCCCTCTCCACCTTGAACATTTGCACTCGTTCGACCTTCATCGCGATATCGCAGTCGCTTGTTGTCTTGCATTGCATTGTCTTTGTTTTAAAGTCGTGTTTTACGCTTCAGATCCTCTTCTAATTCAACCTTTATCTTCCCGTACCCAAATCAACAACTTCAAGATGGCTTCTGCAACTGCCGAGAACGCTTCACCGATTGGTATTGCCAATCTGCCCAACCAGCGACACAAGATTGTCGCGAAGCGCGGTGCCGGTTTCACTATTATGGTATGCTTCTAAGCAATCAACTCACTCGTTTTTCATTGCTATACATACATAGCAAGGCACATCGAGATCTTCTGAACTATTGCTCACCGCATCATGTCTAGGTTGCTGGCGAGTCTGGTCTGGGCAAGACTACCTTCATCAACACTCTTTTCTCCACCACCATCAAGAACTATGCCGACCACAAGCGCCGTCACCAGAAGCAGGTTGATAAGACTGTCGAGATCGAGATCACCAAGGCCGAGCTCGAGGAGAAGTTCTTCAAGGGTATAGCTCTGAATGAAGCACGTTGTTGCCCAACCCTCGCTAACACCCCCTTTCAGTCCGACTGACCGTCATCGACACACCCGGATTCGGCGACTACGTTAACAACCGCGATTCTTGGATGCCCATTATCGAGTTCCTCGACGACCAGCACGAGTCTTACATGCTTCAGGAGCAACAGCCCCGCCGCCAGGACAAGATCGACCTCCGTGTCCATGCCTGCCTTTACTTCATCCGCCCTACCGGCCACACCCTCAAGCCTCTCGATATTGAGGTCATGAAGCGTCTCTGCTCGCGTGTCAACCTTATCCCCGTTATTGCCAAGGCCGACACCCTCAGCCCCGCCGACTTGGCCAAGTTTAAGCAGCGCGTAAGTAATTATGCATCGAGTTCACAACCCCCAATTCTAACTCTATCTAGATTGTCTCTGTCATTGAAGCCCAGAACATCAAGATCTACCAGCCCCCGATCGAGGAGGACGATGAGGCTGCCGCTCAGCATGCCCGCAGCCTTATGAACGCCATGCCTTTCGCTGTTATCGGCTCCGAGAAGGACGTCAAGACCAGTGATGGCCGCATTGTCAAGGGCCGACAGTACTCTTGGGGTGTTGCCGAGGTTGAGAATGAGGACCACTGCGATTTCAAGAAGCTCCGCTCTATCCTGATCCGAACACACATGCTCGACCTTATTCACACCACCGAGGAGTTGCACTACGAGGCTTACCGCGCTCAACAGATGGAGACCCGCAAGTTCGGCGAGGCTCGTCCCCGAAAGCTCGACAACCCCAAGTTCAAGGAAGAGGAGGAGGCTCTCCGAAAGCGTTTTACCGAGCAGGTCAAGATCGAGGAGCAGCGTTTCCGTCAATGGGAGCAGAAGCTCATCTCCGAGCGCGACCGTCTCAACAAGGATCTCGAGCAAACCCATGCTCAGATCAAGCAGCTCGAGCAAGAGCTGGAGCAGATGCAGGGCAGCGCTGTCCGCAGCCACGGTCGCCGCTAAACGATTTCGAGCAGGCCTTTATGCACACTTGCATGGCTGCAGTTGGACAGTCGTTTCTTCAAGTTTCTTTTACCTGGAGCTCCGTTTTGGGGTTTGGAGTTGAAAAATGAAAGGTCCGAAGAATACCACAAGAAGACAGGAGAGGGACCACGAGTTCATGGATATACCTGCTCGCTCTTCCCTACGGAGGTCAAAGGGGAGCTGCCCTTGCTGGGACTTGTTATCATGGCCGCGGCATGTTGTGTAGGAGTTATGATTCCCTCCCCATGATTTTGTTTGTTCTTGGTCGCTATGCCGGCAACTCATACCCACAAGTACGAGACGCCTTTGAAGCGAACAAGACGTATGGAGAAAGCCTTGATAGTCTTACCCGTTTTTTATTACAACCTTTTACTAGAGCCCTTTCTCTCAGCTAGGCACATTTTAGTTTCGATGTAATTTCAATCACAACATTTTATGATACCAGTTTGAGATTCGAAGGTTTCAATCCATTGCATAACACCTCTGGTTGCTATTCAATATTCCATGAAATGTTGCAAGAGTCCCATTAACCAAATGTGAACCGGGGGAAACAGCCACCAAACTCCATGCTCTAGGCCAAACTGACCAAATTCATACCCAAAAAGAAATACAGTGTCCTCTGAGTACAATATTGAAATCACTACAGGTTTGAAGTCAATCTCAGTCTTTCCGTCTAGGATATTACCCCAGACCCCCAGTGCTATAAGGCGTCCATGCTGGCTCGTGTTGTCAGTTGCTCGTTTTTATTTCCAAGTCGCGAAATCTGCAGGAAGACATCCGTTCCGTAGCCCTCGAGGCTATGCAAGTCAAGATTTCCAGCCCAATACTCAGCATAGACACGGCTCAGAGGTAAACCCATGCCGAGACGCAGGTTGGGCGGCCGACTGGTGAGAGACGATAATGAACTTTGATAAGGCGGTGCTTTCAAATCTGCACGCCCCAATTCCTCCTCTACGTGAAGCTCCTGCATCGTTGCTGCCATCTTCGGCACCTGCGCAAGATTCTCGAGACGTCTTTGGCTTTGCGGACCCTTGCTGAAAGACCAGAGATGTGGCAGTTCAGCACGAGGGATACCACCACCACGATCGCATATGCGGATGATAACATGTTGCTGGTTCTCGCAGATGGTTATCTCCACAGGGGGCGGCTTCACACTGTCAGGGTCCGAATGGACTCTCTGATGTCGATCAATGACGGCCTGGACAGAGTTGCGGAGGAGCTCGCCAATGATGTACTCGAGATGACTTAGAATGTAAGGAAAAGAGGCATCGAGATGGCCATCAACTGTGATTTCGGGAATCTGGACGTCAGGGCCATTCGTTGTGCGGGCAAGAATAGTGATGGCTTTAGAACAGCGCTCGACAACATCCTTAGCATAGCACTTAATAAACACTTCGCCGATGAAGTCGGATTCGGAAAGTTTGGCTCCGGGAGAGAAGTTAGGGGAGTTGTAGGTTTCTGTTAGTGAAAGATGCTGCTCAGCGATGACACGTCTAGAAATGCGCTGTTCTATGTCAGTAAGTCACCAAAGTCGTGTAAGGATGGGCACCCTACCGATCTAAGAATGGTGTTCATGAAGTTATCCAGATCTTGAGGACTCATGAGACCACCGCATTCTAGGATTCCCATAGCAAGCTTCGGTATCACAGTCAAGTGGCCCTTTAGGTTATGGCTGATGAGTTCGCACAGCTTGTCGTTGTCCTCCAATGTTTTAACCTCTTTCACTTTGCGGAATGTATCGAAGGCGTGGTAGTAAAGGTCGTAAACCTCCTTAATATGTGGGTTCATAGTAACGACATAGGGTAAACGTTGCATATCTCGGATCCGATGCGCAATTCTAATCACATGTCAGATCTCTTTATTCTCTGCGAAGCTTCCCAAGACTTACCGTGTAGGCAATTCAGTGCGAACATAGTTAGCCGAGCTTATCAGACGAGATTCTGTAAGAGAGCGGCCAAAAACCATAAGTTGGCGGAGACTGATAGGTCGAGCTTCTTTCGCGACCCAGCTGAAGGCATCATGAGTTAGCTTTTGCAACCAGAAATCATATCGAAAGAAAATGCCATACTCATCAAGGATTGAAACAGGACGCCATGATGCGTTTGTACCAGCGCGAAACTGAAACTTCGTATACGAGGTACGGGGAATATTCGCCAGGTAAGGACGCGGATCTGTCAGTTTACATCGCCTGCTCTGTCGCAGGGCGATGGATGGCATGTCGTCACAGGCACATGCGAGGATGAATCGAAGTCTGTATTGGTTGATGCGTTAAGCCCAATCGGTTGGCATAAGTATAGGGTGCTTTCAGACGATGTTCTGCGTTTGGAAGAGGAGAGTATGGATGGTAGGAGCGAAAGGAGACAATCTGCATACGCCGTCTCGGTGGGAAGGAAGCTTTGGGCGAGTGACTCGATACCTACTGCCCAGGAACGGGATTGGAGTTCTACCCCACATCTTGTTGGCGATACCGGCCCGCCCAAAATGGTGGGTTGCAGGAAGGAGGAGAGGTTTCCGTTTGTGTTTATCCCGGTCACGGCTGAGTTCTGAGGCTGATAAGCCCAGCACAAGCTGTGAAGCTGTAGATGGGGCTGTTTTAGATATGTGACTATTTATTTACAGAAGGCATGTCCATGACAACCAGTCATTCAATGTTTTGTTGTATGAATCTAGGGTAGCTTCCTGGATCTACCTAGGTAGTTGTGGCGTCTGATTGTTGCATTGTGGCAATGAGCTGTAACGGCCCATGAGTATTTCATATAGTCTAAATGTCTGTCCAAAAATGGTGTAAAAGAAAAGAACGAATCGTGTTTCATCAAGTATTGATGTTTGTCCTTTTCAGGGGAATCATGCTGACGCACACTCTGTCAATTCGAGCTGTTCTTCGAAGTACCTACCTAAGCTAAGGCATGGCATAGGTAACTTCATAACATCTATGAGCATGTCAGACAAAGTATCTCGGTTCCTTAGTGCAAAGTTGAAAAACGACATGGGAAACAAAACCAAATATGTTTCCCAGCTTGCGTCAGACCGCTTCTATTTGCCTGCATCCTGAATGAAGTTGCAAGCCATCAAAACCGAGGCATGATTTATCTGACAAAGACTCAAGCTTAGCCTTTGGCTATGAGAGAACTGACAACGTCATTGGCGGGGTGACCTGATGACGCTTGGCGTGGCTGCTGTCTGTTAAAGTAATACAGCATTTATAGTGCATTTGTCCGCAAATAACAAGTCGCGTGACAACATTTGCTAGCTATCGCCTCACCACTCTCGTCAAGCCTGAAGTCTCGCACAACTCTTGTTCCCGCTGAATGATTGATTACTACTGGCTCTCTCTGCCTATCGATGCAAGACATTGGATCCAAACTCACTCACCTCACACTCCTTTCTCCCAGTTTAGTTTTATCCAAACTACAGCCTCTTCTCTTTGTTTAGACGCGACCTGACTTGACCTGGAATTTGAAAGGTCTAGGGGCTTAGGACCTGAGTTGTGGGCATCGTCTTTTACTGACATAACCGACCGCTCTACTCTTTTTTCTTTAACAGTGCAGAACTCGTCTTCCCCAATCGTCATAGCATAGCATTGCCTTGCCTTGCTTGCCTTGCATCGCATTCACTCACTGCCTTGCGTTGCGCTCCAGTTCCGAGCCCTCTCTTTTTTTTTTTTTGGACAATACTCTTTTGCTCACGGCAACACCTGGTCTCTTATTCCCTGCCCTTTGCGCCACTCGACATCGTCGAGCTTTGGCTGAAGCGCTTGCATTGATTGAGTTGCTCTGCTACTGCCACGCCCGTCTTTATATCGTGAGGTTTACTCTCTCGGGTGCCTGCCTTAACGTCACCGATTCTTCCGCCTCGGTCGCAGCTTCCTCAAAATGGTATGTTCCTGTCTGCTGCTGCCCCTTCCCGTGCAATCTTGTTCCATGCAGCTTGCCGTGACTCCCATGGTCGCTGGAGAGCAACTCGTGCGGCCCCATCAACACAGCTGCGTCATCCTTCTGGCTCTGCGATCATCACATATTATGCAACTTCGACTCGACCTTACCACATCTTCTTGACATGAAGTATTGCGCAGACTTCTCTACCTAGTGCCCTGAAGTCATCATCACCTCCAATAGCCTACCACTTGCCCCTCACCACCCACACTAACCCCAGTCACTCCCGATGCCGACATCATGACCTCGTTTCATCGCCGCCTATGCTTTCGCTCGGGGCTCAACGCTGACCGTCGCAATCTGCTGCAGACTCACGATATCAACTCACCTAACGACATGGTCATGGACACGGACGATTATATCGGCGTGGCCAACGAGCCAGAGAAGGTCGCCATCATTAACCCCGATAACCTCGAACAAAGCGAAGTCGACCAGCTGCAAGATCTGCCCATGGCGAACGACCGTGCGTACTCCTTTCACTATCTCATTGACTCCTTGCATTTGGTGCAGACCCTAGGCATCATATGTTTTCTGTCATGACCACCATCCGTTCCTGGAGCTATCTGGGCTAACTGTCATGCCTCTAGATGAAGCCATGAGAGAGATCTGTCTCCCACCCCTCATCGATGAACCGAAAATACTCGGAGACTACGAATACACATGGACTGTCGAAAACTGGCGAAGCTTGAATAAGAAGGAACATGGTCCTGTTTTTCAAGCAGGTGGCTTCCCATGGTGCGGCTAAGTTGATTCCGGCGCTGCCGTTACTCTTAATGCTGACGTTCCACTACTATAGGCGAATTCTGCTTTTCCCACACGGCAATAATATTGACCAATGCTCTATTTATCTTGAACATGGCTTCGACGCTGATAGTGTTCCCGATAACTGGAGCTGCTGTGTTCAATTTGCGCTCGTCCTATGGAACCCGAACGACCCCAGCCTATATGTCCATCACACTGCCCACCATCGATTCACTAAGGAAGAAGGCGATTGGGGTTTTACTCGATTTGTCGAGCACCGCCGAATGTTTAATGTACCATGGGAGGGCAGCAGCCGACCCCTCTGCGAAAATGACACTGCCAACA
Organism: Fusarium oxysporum f. sp. lycopersici 4287; assembly: GCF_000149955.1. Lineage (NCBI taxonomy): Eukaryota > Fungi > Ascomycota > Sordariomycetes > Hypocreales > Nectriaceae > Fusarium > Fusarium oxysporum. Next base: position 1,234,249 of record NC_030990.1, read on the forward strand.
TCACCGCCTATCTTCGCCTCGTCGAGGATGAGACGGGTGTTTTGTGGCACAACTTCGCCAACTACGATTCCAAGAAGGAGACGGGGTATGTTGGGCTCAAGAACCAGGGTGCCACCTGCTATCTGAATTCCCTGATGCAATCACTCTATTTTACAAACAAGTTCAGAAAGGTAGTGTCTCTTGGCTGTTCTCTTGTATACTATTAGCTGACTTCTATAGGCTATCTACGAAATTCCTACGGAGGCCGACCCCAGTATGACCAACAGTGCTTATACATTGCAACGACTTTTCTACCAGCTACAAACGTCAGACCAGGCCGTTGGAACCACGGAACTCACAAAATCTTTCGGCTGGGACACGCGACATATCTTCGAGCAACAGGATGTGCAGGAGTTTTCACGCAAACTCATGGAGAGGATGGAAGACAAGATGAAGGGAACTGCATCGGAGAATGTCCTGCCAGAAATGTTCAGTGGCAAGATCAAGACATACATCTCATGTATCAACGTCGACTATGAATCCAGCCGAATCGAGGACTTTTGGGACATTCAGTTGAATGTCAGTGGTAACAAGCATCTGCTCGAGAGCTTTGAGGACTACGTTCAGGTCGAAAAGATGGATGGAGAAAATCAATACTTTGCTGGTGATCAGTACAAGCTCCAGGATGCGAACAAAGGTGTCATTTTCAACAGCTTTCCTGACGTACTCCATCTACAGCTGAAGCGCTTCGAGTACGATATCCAGCGCGACACCATGATGAAGATCAATGATCGATACGAGTTCCCCGAGTTTTTTGACGCTGCGCCGTACCTATCTGAGGATGCCGACAAATCTGTTCCATGGACGTATCAGCTTCACAGCGTTCTAGTCCACAGTGGTGATCTGAACGCAGGACATTACTATGCCTTTTTGAAGCCTGAAAAGGACGGATGGTTCTATAAGTACGACGATGATAAGGTCACCAAGGCGACGATGCGCGAAGTGTTGGAAGAGAATTTTGGTGGAGAGTATCAAACATCCAACGGTTACCCGCGTGCGCCTGTGCAAAAGAAGGCTCCCATTATGCGCCAAAACAGCGCATACATGTTGGTGTATATCCGCCAATCTCGTATAGATGATATCCTGTGTCCGGTTACCAAGGATCATATTCCGCTTCATCTTAGTAAGTCTTTTGGCGTTCTTCCTTTGTCACCTTGCTAACCACCATAGGGCAAAAATTTGAGGAAGAGACTGTTCAGCGGGAGGCCCGCAAGAAAGAACAGCGAGAGGCGCATCTATACATGTGGGCCAAGGTGATCACTGATTACTCGTTTCAACAATATGGCGGCACAGATTTGTGTCAGTTTGATGCAAAGCCTGAGGATCCCGCTGCGCCAAAGTTCTATCGCGTGCGTCGCGCGATGACCATGGAGGAGTTTGTTGCGCAAGTTGCATCGGATATGGGCGAAGATCCACGAAGGGTACGACTTTGGCTCATGGTCAATCGACAGAATAAGACAGTTCGCCCTGACCAACCCATTATGGATTTGCGGCCTACAGTCGACGAGACTTTCTCCCGTTCCGCTGCCCACAGGGATGCTAGTTTACGTGTGTGGGCTGAGGTTGCCGAGGAAGTCAATGCTGATGGAGAGCCAATCTGGCCATCTTACCAGAGTCAGCCCAATGGTGTTATCGTCAAGAATGACACCATCTTACTTCTTCTTAAGCACTTCGATATCGACGCCCAGACGCTGCGGGGTGTCGGCCATGTCTACATTTCCAAGGACAAGAAAGTTGAAGAACTGCTGCCAATGATCCTGAAGAAGATGGGATGGGGCGAGAAGCTACCTGCTGAGGAGAAGCTTCTGCTTTGGGAAGTAAGAAAACTACTCACCTTGAACGACCGAAGGTAACTAACTCAAAATAGGAGATTAAGCCTACTATGATTGAACCTCTCAAGCCCAAGCAGTCGCTGAAGGTTGCCGAATTGCAAGACGGAGACATTATCTGCTTCCAGCGAACCAAGGCCGGCGTCGAAAAGCGCGCTGGTGAAAAGACCTCGCAAGAAACGTATGTTGTTACAGTAATATAGTGCGGGCCATTCATTTACTGACATGTTTTCAGAAGTAACACATCTGACCATTTCGAGGATGCGCGTGAATACTACGATTTCCTTGAGAATAGGCGAACGGTTAAGTTCCACCCGCATCCCGCTCGATGTGATCAGGCGCAGTATCCCCCATTTGATCTCGTGCTTAACACTAAGATAACTTATGACACGCTTTCAGAGCGTGTTGGAGCGTATTTGGACGTGAAACCGACACATATTCGGTTTTGGACAGTAAACGCCTCCACGCAAAACCCCAAGACACCGGTTAGACGCGGAGCAAACCCAACACTGCGACAGATTCTCAGCCCTATGGGCTCAACTGCCCTCAACTCCACTCAGAGAGACGATGCCTTTTACTTTGAAGTCCTTGAGATGAGTTTAACAGAACTCGACACCAAGAAGAGCATCAAGGTCAATTTGCTGAGCGAAGGCATCACCAAAGAGGTATTTTTGAGTCTCATCATCTTTCGACAATGCGACTAACCTTGTATGCAGGATACATACGACCTACTCGTCCCCAAAACAGGAACTATTGACGATTTAGTCGAGGTTTTGATAAGAAAGGCGCAAATACCAAGCGAGACGGACGGTGGAAGAATTCGCATCTACGAAACTAGCTCCAACCGCTTCTACCGTGAGCCTCTACGCGAACACCCCGTTATTAACTTGAACGAGTTTGCGAAGATCTATGCGGAACGAGTTCCTCAAGAGGAGCTCAATGCCGACGATACCCATTTCATTCATGTCTTCCACTTCCACAACGACGTCAGCCGCGTTCATGGCGTGCCGTTCAAGTTTCTGGTCATCGAGGTGAGTGCCTTTGATACTAAGACGCATTCAATGAATTAACATAGCGACAGGGCGAGAGCTTTGCAGACACCAAGAAGCGATTGGAGAAGCGAACCGGAATCAAAGGCAAGAGCTTTGAGAAGATCAAGATCGCTGTTGTGCGACGAGCCAATTACTCAAAACCCCAATATCTCAATGACGGTCAGTGCCATTTTTTGCATTTGACTTATTGAGTAACTAACAACATGTTTTTAGATGATGTGCTATCAAGTTTCATACAAGGGGAAGACGACTACCTCGGCCTTGACCATGTAGATAGAACGAGGACATTGAGGAACGGCGTTGGGGACCTATTCCTTAAATGAAAGGTGCCGAAAGAGAAGGAGATCATGTTGTCACGAGAGCATGTAAGCAATAAGGCAATGAGTGTCGCCGATGATGAGGCAGAGACACTGAGTATCTAGCATATAAGCCTGCCTGCCGCTTGGGAACCGCAGCACTCAAGCATCGCACATTCGCAGTCAAAAAGCATTGGTGCTGCTGCTCAACTGACGAGCACAAAGCCGTGGAAAAGAGCACACGCAAGGGTGCATTACATGAGTGTCTGAGCTGAGAGGCGGGTTTTGCCCAGTCATGATGATGAATGGATGGAAAGGCATGCGAAATGAAAGCATGAATCAAGAAGGATAGGGGCGATGATTACGGCATAAATTTCATTCTTACTATTCATTCCAATCGTTCGTGCTCGATCATGATATTTCATATATGCATGTTCTTGTGAGACTGGATGTACGAAAGACACCGAAAGACATCGATTCTATGTATTGCCATAACGGAGGGCAAACATGGTATTATATCGTAACGAAATCTTAGTATTAGCTTGGAGTTTTTAATGTCATGTGCTATTATTAAATCTACTAGTCTTGACCTTTTGACATATACGATGCTGTGTGGTGCCAATTCTAATCTAGATACGGTATCGATGTGTGCTGTCAAGTAAGCCAGACCTCGAAGATGAGGTTTGTAAATTGAAATTTACAATATGGTTGCCACCAAAGAAAGCAATTTGGCGCAGTGGAAGCGCGGTATGTCTACCATTATCTGCACATAAAAATCCTTACTAACAGACGCAGCCGGGCTCATAACCCGGAGGTCGCACGATCGAAACGTGCAATTGCTAAATTTCCTTTTTTTGCATTTTTCGAGTTTGAGAGCAGTATAGGAGTATTTCCTTTTATTGATTTGTTTGTTCATCTTTTAGCGAAGTGTCATGATCGAAGAGAGCTGTTGACCTTGGTACTTACTACCTTTCTGCGGTCAAGGAACCGGTCCATTATTTCTGTATGCCATGTCTCATCAAAGTCCTGGAGAGATACTAAGAATAGTCATATCTGGAAGCGTTAATAATTAAATAATGAACAGGTATATTTGCTCGAATGCCACTATCTAGATGATCGCCTGTGTGTCACGGGGCCCGGGCAACAAAAAACCCAGACGGCCATCCTTTTGTAAAACAACGATCCATGTCTGTTCCAGAGCAACTCTCGTTAACAAACTATCAACATGAAAGATGTGGAGTAGAGGGTGTTCTGTATAGAATTGTTGGCAGTTCTGTGCAACCCTCAGATGATTGTAAGACAGTTGCAATGAGTCACAGAGATAGGAGCGACACAGTCCTGGCGGCATTACATCGAAGTTTAATGAGGTAGATATTGAATGCCGAGATGTATAAACGATTTGCGGTCTGTAGCTTTTAGTGTCTCCATTTACTCTGCTCTTACCACGATACTTCATGTTATAAGACATCTGCGACAGTAATACTTAGTACGTAGGCACTGAGCCTCCTTAATCCCAACTCTCGGCTTTCCACCTAGTGCGAATATTTAAAGAGAAACAGAAGTAGCCAAGAAGTAATACTTCAAAATATCAAGGGAGTTGACTCATAACCCGGATAGAACGAAACGTTGATGCGCTTTTGACGAATCAAGACCTTCTGAGAATTCTCTTACACTAGGTAGTATTTACTTGTCAATATTTGCAAGAGAAAGAGCGAAAAGAAGCATTACAAGATCTGAGAACCACATGTTTCAGCTATTTTCCCATTTGGCCTTTGCGGCATGTCAGAGCGTCAGAGGAACCCCTATGTTTGCTCAGACCCGACTATTTCTCAGTCTAACAAGACGGACACACAACAGCTATTGGAACAGGTTGCTACAGGAATACTTCGGCAATGCTTCAATACGAGCGGGAGATATTTCCTATAAAGAAATCCTAACTCATTCTAAGGATTGCCTAAACTTCTTCAACAAGATCATCCTGAAATTGCCAAAGTAACTCCTTCAGCTTTCAGCTTGATATTGAGACTAAGTTGCCAGACGGGAAACAGAGGACTTTTCCAAGAAGTGGTCTTAGTACAGACCTCGAGGGTAATTCTCTACTTTGAAAAGTAAGGTGAACCAACTCAACAGTTTCGTAGTCTCCGTACCGTTCGGAACCTGATATAAGGATGTCGCCAACGTCACTTTCGGTGGTTATATCGGCAACGAGTGCACCCTTGCTAACGAACTTGTACGTTCGTGAGAATTCCCACCTTATTGACTCCACCAATCATAAAGTTATGGCCAAGATGGGAGAATCGTACAGTTTATCCTAAGATTGCCATGAGAACCCGTTGTGATCATAGCTTTTGGGCAATCATCTCCTGTAAGTATTTAACGTTTGGGGAGCAACGCTGCCTCCCAAGCTTGACTAATGTGCCCATGTCTGCTGTTGCAGCGATCATTCGGCCGACTTAACCCAATACTAACGGACGAGGTATCTTTGGCATGTGAAAAGGGTCCGATTCAAAGTTGACTTTGTAATCAGAGGCAGCACCGTGGAGGATAAATATGGATATTGGAAAGCTCTAGCAGCTCCGGTGGAGGACGCCTACGTTGACCTATATTGACCCCCCAGCGCCCTCACATTATTAACTGATAACGTTGGGGGAGGCTCTGTGCTTATGTGCATTGCATTGGTAGCGTTAATCAGCGTTCCACAATGGCCTTGGCAAGCCGTTTGCTCGCTGTGATTACCAATACAAAACATCCATCAATGTTCTCATTTCAGAAACAGTTCACAATAGAGTAAATTACTGTGACTCTTACGGCGTAAACAGTTCCACTTTCTTGTATTACTGAAGTACCCGGCAAGCCCCGAGACGACTCTTATACGTGTTCACCGGTTCAGGTACCCGGCGTTTAGGCGTATGCTGCAGCAGCAAAAGATGGAATTCAGAGTTTGTGGCGCTAAAATCCGATGGATTACGCTGCAATGTCCGGCCGGGACAAGGGATCTGCGACTTGGCATGAATCTGTTAAAGTAAAATATGTGGGGCCTTATCTCAGATCCCGAGTCAGCAACTCCACAAACTCCATAACGTTAGGCACAAAGATTCGGACACAAGAGCTAAACTCCATTCTCAGCAGTCTGCAGCGCATCCACACGCTAACTGAGCTCCGGAGAAGTGACAGAAAAGAAAGGCTGACACCATTGCCTATTATGGTTAACAACTGAGCAGGTTATTTTGGATACTCTTCGTCTAAATCCCTTCCATCTCCCTTAGCGTACCGGAGGCACCTTTACGTCACTACGGAGAGAAAAAAATGTGCATAACTAGGGGTCATTATAAATACAATTATTCTCAGGGTTGAGACGTTGAGAAGTCATCATTGCGTGCTACTAAAGCTCCTGCCTGTCCTGCAGCTCTCCGTTGTGAAGCTTATCTTCACCGGTCTTTCCCCTTTCATAGCCAAACACTTGATAGGGCAGACCTACAGAGATAATAACTGCATACAAATATCAAAGCGGTGCCGCTCACCGGCTGATCCCCATAATCTTTTCCCTAATAACTACAACATACACAGTTTTTCTTTCTTCTCTTAATCTCGTACAATCGCCGTCAACATGTTGGGAAACACGGTAGACGGCGATGCTCTTCGCCGCACACAATCTTCTATGCGGCAACAGCAGCAGCAACCCATTTCTCAACAAACTGTCGAAGGTGGACAACATAATCCTACAAGCAGCAGCTCCTCCGAATCAGGTGTCGTCCAAGAAGGAAAATGGGGTGAGCGTGGACAGGAAGATGTCACTGCTCAAGAGGCCATGCAAGAATTCGAGTCTCTACGTCACAACTTGATGAGCCTACACAAGACAAGGACAGCAGACACGCATGCAAGCAGGGCTCAGAGTAGACGGACGAGTACTGCTGCTCGAGTTCGGTCAGAGAAACATGAACATGACTATGACGACGATGATGGTTCCAAGACCGATGTGGAAGCTGGTCCTGAAGAGAGTGAGGGTTTCGAACTCGGCCGCTTTATGCGAGAAGGCCATTTCGAAAAGCGCTCCGAGGAGGAGGGATCTCTGAAAAGAGTTGGCGTTGTGTATGAGAACCTCACCGTCAAAGGCGTCGGAAGCACAACAACTTTTGTTCGAACTGTACCTGATGCTATCCTTGGTACATTCGGCCCCGATCTCTACAATGTCCTCACCAGATATTTTCCTTCCCTCCGGATTGGAAAGCCCCCAACCCGAACACTCATTAACGACTTCACCGGATGTGTTCGTGATGGCGAGATGATGCTCGTCCTGGGACGGCCTGGCGCTGGGTGCAGTACCTTCCTCAAAGCTATCAGCAACAACCGCGAATCATATGCTGCCGTCGAAGGAGAAGTTTCGTACAGTGGTATTTCTGCTGCTGAGCAGAAGAAGCACTACCGAGGCGAGGTCAACTACAACGGCGAAGACGATGTTCACTTTGCTACTCTGAGCGTGTGGAAGACTCTCGCTTTTGCGCTTACCAACAAGACCAAGATCAAGGAGAAGGCCGATATTCCGGTTATTGTGGATGCTCTCATGAAGATGTTTGGTATCAGCCACACAAGAGATACTGTGGTTGGTGATGACTTTACCAGAGGTGTCTCCGGTGGTGAGCGAAAGCGAGTTTCAATTGCAGAGACACTGGCTTCCAAGTCTACCGTGATGGCATGGGATAACTCTACTCGAGGACTCGACGCATCGACTGCCCTTGACTACGCACGATCTCTGCGTATTATGACAGATATTAGCAACCGAACCACTCTCGTAACCTTGTACCAGGCCGGAGAGGGTATTTACGAGTTGATGGATAAGGTTCTGGTCATCGATCAAGGCCGACAGATCTTCTCCGGACCTGCCAACAAGGCAAAGCAGTATTTCATTGACCTTGGATTCGAATGTCCCGAACGACAGACGACAGCAGACTTCTTGACTGCCGTCACCGATCCGACCGAACGACGCTTCCGACCCGGATTTGAACACCGCGCTCCCCGAACACCAGAAGAGCTTGAGTCGGCTTTCAGGAACTCACCACACTACCAAGAGCTCCTGGCTGATGTTGCTGCATACAAGGAGTCTCTTCACCGGTCTGACTACCAAGACGCGAAGAGGTTTCAGGGGGCCGTCCAGGAGTCGAAGTCAAAGCACGTCTCCGACAAGTCACCTTACACCATCTCGTTCCCCCGACAGGTGCTTGCTTGCACTAAGCGAGAAGCCTGGCTCCTGTTCGGCGATACCACAACACTCTGGACAAAGCTCTTCATCATCATCTCCAACGGTTTCATTGTTGGATCTCTCTTCTATGGACAGACCGAAGACACGGCAAGTGCTTTCAGTCGTGGCGGTACCATCTTCTTCTCGATTCTCTTCTTGGGCTGGCTTCAACTCTCTGAGCTTATGAAGGCTGTGTCTGGGCGTGCCGTTGTTGCTCGACACCACGACTATGCTTTCTATCGTCCCTCCGCTGTTTCCCTTGCTCGCGTTCTGCTCGACTTCCCTGTTATCGCTGTCCAGGTGTGCATCTTTGGTCTCATCATGTACTTCATGACTGGGCTTGATGTGGATGTGTCAAAGTTCTGGATCTACATGCTCTTTGTGTATACCACAACCATCATGGTCACAGCCCTGTATCGCATGTTTGCTAGCTTGTCCCCAGAGATTGACACAGCCGTACGATTTTCAGGAATCTCGCTCAACCTGCTCATTATTTACACCGGATACGTCATCCCCAAGACGCAGTTGTTGAAGGACTATATCTGGTTCGGCTGGCTGTACTGGATCAATCCCATCAGCTACAGTTTCGAGGCTGTCTTGACCAACGAGCTGTCCGATAGAATTATGGAATGTGCTCCCTCCCAGCTAGTTCCGCAGGGACCCGGAGTTCAGTCTGGATATCAGGGTTGTGCGATTAGCGGAGCTACAGTCAATGCGCAGTCAGTCTCAGGAAGCGATTATCTACAAGCTACCTACAACTATAGCCGATCAAACCTATGGCGAAACTTTGGCGTTGTCATTGCTTTTGCTGTTCTCTATATCCTCGTCACGGTATTGGCAACAGAGATGGTCAGCTTCACACAAGGTGGTGGTGGTGCCTTAATCTTCAAGAAGAGCCGGAAGGCTAAGGAACAAGCACGCAAAGCCGAAGCCCCTGTCGATGACGAGAAAGTTGTTGGAAATGGTGCCAGCACCTCTTCCGGCGTTGTCGCTGACCCCAACCCAGGAAGTGAAGACGAAGCCTTGGAACAAATTACCGATAGCGAGTCTATCTTCACATGGCGTGACATCGAGTATACAGTTCCATATCTTGGTGGCCGAGAAGAACTTCTGAACAAGGTCAGCGGATATGCTAAGCCTGGTGTCATGGTCGCCCTTATGGGAGCTTCAGGTGCTGGAAAAACCACACTCCTCAACATCCTTTCGCAGCGTACAAGCATCGGCGTCGTTACAGGTGAGATGCTTGTCGATGGACGGTCTCTTGGCGCGGACTTCCAGAGAAACACTGGATTCTGCCTTCAGGGTGACCTGCACGATACAACTCAGACTGTTAGAGAGGCTATTGAGTTCTCTGCCATTCTGCGACAGGACAAGTCTGTCAGCCGTGCTGACAAGCTTGCGTACGTGGACAAGATCATCGACCTGCTGGAGCTCAATGACCTCCAAGATGCCGTTATCATGTGTCTCGGAGTGGAACAGCGCACGCGCCTAACCATCGGCGTGGAATTGGCGGCCAAGCCTTCACTGCTTCTCTTCCTGGATGAGCCCACATCTGGCCTTGACTCGCAGTCTGCTTACTCGATTGTTCGTTTCCTCCGAAAGCTGAGCCGCGCTGGTCAGGCGATCATCTGCACCATTTCACCAGCCAAGCTCTGTTCTTATTCAGCAGTTTGATATGGTCCTTGCTCTGAACCCTGGAGGTAACACATTTTACTTTGGCCCCATGGGCGAGAATGGAGAAGACGTCGTCAAGTACTTCTCGGACCGCGGTGCTGTCTGCCCCCCTAACAAGAACGTCGCCGAATTCATTCTTGAGACTGCTGCACGACCGCACAGGCGGCCTGACGGCACCAAAGTTGATTGGAATCAGGAATGGGTTGAAAGTGAGGAAGCCCAAAAAGTGCTTGAAGAAATTGATGGTCTCAAACGAGTTCGAAGTTCCGCAACGGAGGGAGTAGTTTCTTCAAACAAGGAGCACTCTGAATTTGCTGCACCGACTTGGCTTCAGACGGTCGAGTTGACCAAGCGTATGTTCCGGCAACACTGGCGCGACCCCTCTTACATCTATGGAAAGTTTTTCATTGCGGTCATCTTTGGCATCTTCAATGGCTTTACCTTCTGGAAACTTGGCTACACGATGCAAGACATGCAGAACCGCATGTTCACTTGCTTCTTGATCGTGACAGTTCCTCCCACCATCGTCAATGGCGTCGTCCCCAAGTTCTTTACCAACATGGCGCTTTGGCAAGCCCGAGAATATCCTTCTCGTATCTACGGATGGTTTGCTTTCTGTACTGCCAACATTGTTTCTGATATCCCAGCGGCTGTAGTGTCAGCAGTGTTGTACTTTGTGTTGTGGTACTGGCCCACTGGACTTCCAACCGAGAGCTCTGTTTCAGGCTACACGTTCCTGATGACTCTTCTCATCTTTCTTTTCATGACAAGCTGGGGACAATGGATCTGCGCGTTTGCCCCCAGCTTTACCGTTATCTCCAATGTAAGGTCTGCCCTCGATAATATATCTTGTCGTACTAACAGCATTAGGTCTTGCCCTTCTTCTTTGTCATGTTCGGTTTGTTCAACGGTGTTGTTCGCCCATATGCCTCACTTCCTGTCTTCTGGAGGTTCTGGATGTACTACGCGAACCCCTCTACATACTGGATTGGAGGCATCCTGGCAGCGACTCTTGATGGCACTCCAGTGGAATGTTCGTCCGAAGAGACTGCCAAGTTTGACGCTCCCCCGGGACAAACATGCCAAGAATATGCAGGAGCATTTGCAGACTCCGCCGGAGGATATCTCGTCAACCCCAACGCCACGAGTGCTTGCGAGTTCTGCCCAATGTCTTCTGGTAACGATTACCTAGCGTCGCTCAATATTGATGCGAGTGACAAGTGGAGAGGTATGCTGACCCAACCAAGCCGTATCGACACAATGTATTAACATACTGCAGATTTTGGCATCTTCCTAGCATTCTGTGTGTCCAACTGGATGCTCGTTTACTTCTTTATTTACACAGTCCGTGTTCGGGGATGGAGCTTTGGCTTTGGAACGATCTTTGGAGGGTTGGGCAAGTTGGTTGATCTGATCAAGAAGCCGTTTCAGCGAAAGAAGGAGGAGTAAGAAATCGATTTAGTAAATGCAATTTAGAAAGGATATGGAAAAGTACTAGCGAGGATTTGAGATATAATAGACAAACCGGGTTGGCAAACGAAGAATCGTACAGCCCTTAATACTACATCTAACACCAGTTTCTCATATTGTTCAGTAGCAACTGTAACAAATTGTCTCCGCCAAATGTACCCCAGAACCGAGTATGTTGAAGTATAATTTCATCTATTCAACCCTCCCAACAAGGCTCAGTCATCATTCAGCATCACGCTTCATAGCCTCCTGAACCCAAACCGATCTCTCCCTCCCCAGCTTTTTCAGCTCTTCGTCCGGCAACTCATTGAGCTGAAGGTAAATATGAGGACTCGGCACATTGCGGCCTTTCTCAAACCCAGGACGCTCGAGGAGCTTGTACATCCAGTTCTTGACGTGAGGAAACTCGTCAATCTGGGAGAGGCCACTGTACTCTGCAGGTGGAAATTAGTGGCCTTTATGTATACAATCCCTGAGTGAAATGCTTACTGTATGCGGTAGTCCATGGCCAAATGGCGATGTCGGCGATGCTGAGATGATCGCCAACAAGATATCCGGATGGATTTTCTGCAAGAGCCTTGTCCATCGTTCGGTACAGGCGGCGCGTTTCGTTGACGTATCGTTTCAGGGCATATGGATAATCACCAAAAGCAGACACTTTATTCTATCAGTTCAGTTACCCCTTTTATCTCGGCTCAATACTGGTAACGTACTCTCAAAGTGGTTTGCCTGACCTTGCATAGGGCCGAGACCACTGACTTGCCAAAAGAGCTATGGGGACTTCGATTAGATATCTCTCCAACAGTAACTTGTAGGTATGGGACTTACCCAGCTCGTCATCTGCCAGTACTCTTTGGTACCACGGGGATACGAGATCTTGTGGTCCTTGTCATACCGTTCCACAAGATACTGCAAGATAGCACCACTTTCCCAGATCTTGAGTTCGTTGCCGTGCTCGTCTGTGTCAACAATGGCTGGGATACGACCGTTTGGGTTGATGTCAAGAAACCACTCCTCTTTCTGTTCGTGTTCGAATAGTTTAATTGCATGAGCCTATATATATGGACTACGTGAGAAGTAGACACAACTATTTTGGGACTAGGGTTCGTACATTGTACTTCAAGCCCAGCTCCTCAAGTGCAATGGAGATCTTGAGTGGGTTGGGAGTGCCTTCGCAGTAGAGAGTGATCATATTCTCGGCTGACATAGTGGTCTAGGGTCTGAAGCTGTGCAGAGATTTGATGATAATTAGAGGTCAAATGTTAATGCTTTCAATTCTGAATTCTTGATGCTTCTACTTTGCGGACGGCTCTTGGTTCATATTTATACACATCCTGTTCTCCCATGCCTTAAATCTTTCGCGTTCGAAAGTCGAGGTCATTATTCATCGTTCTCTGCCCTTAGATTAAGAAACCATCAACTTCATGACTGCTTTGTACCCCAAACGGTTCATGGTATCACCGAAGAGGCTTAGAAGGATAAGGATCTGCTGTGTCACCGCCTTCTCCTTGAACACAATGACCGTTGGCCACTTGCTAAAGAAGGGCAATGGTAAATCAAAAAGGGCAAAAGCTATAATTGAAATTCTAAGAGATGTACCAGGAATGGTAAATGGTATTTCAATAATGGTAAGGAGCTAGAGTTTGCGCCCTGGTGCTTAGAAGTTGGAATCTGGTATGATTATCAATCCTCTCTGCTTCCGCGGAGCCTTTGAAATCACACGCCTAAGACTGACACTCAACTTGTGGTGGGCCTCATTTGGGATTGATGACCTCAGAATCTGACTCTAGACAATAAATCAAATAAAAGTACTGTTTTCATGTTTCCTCAATGCTTTGCCCCAAACCTTTGTCTCGTTCTAGCACATGTTTAGTTGGTGTCACGATGGCAGGGATGGATAAGCCTCCAGAGGAAAAACGTCTCCTCTTCATTAATACCAATGAAAACAATTTTCCTCCACGTAGAAATCAGCATAATTCAATTGATTCCGAGGTCCGTCGCCATGTTATGCTTGATATTGGCAAGGCCCGACGAAAGCCATCAAAGGACCGCCAGTTCGTCACCTTGACATGGCAGACACAAAAGCACACCGGCAAACAAGAAAGTCCAAAGAGAAGACACTATGGCCATTCAAAAACACCCGAGGAGTGCCAGGCCACAATAAGCACGCCTACATTGTATGCATTGGCTGTCTTCGAGAAGGAATGGGGAGAAGATTCGTTCTCGGCATACGGATTTACTCTTATCATGGCCACAGGGAAGAATGCTATGAGCGGCAGTAAGTGAACTCAAGTCCTATGATAATCTAGTTAGATGTTTCGTACGTACTGAATCTGAGGATACAGCTTATTCGGCAAATACATTTTGGTCCCCCTTCGCCTTCAGAAAGTCTGCCTTCCTGAAGCACTACCAGCAAATCTTTAGTTCACCAGATGTTCTTATCCCATTATACCGTCGATCATCACTAGAACTCAAGTCCATAGCGCTGGAGCGCTCACTTATGACAATCCAGTGTATCGAGTCCAGACTTGCAAGCTCTGATACGAGTTGGGCAACATCGGACAGCGTTATTAGCGCTGTTCTGGCACTAATCTGCTACAATGTAAGCTTCGCATCATATATAGATTCTTCTTGGTCGGATAACTGAAATTGTGGTAGTTTTCCAACCTAGATTTTGACCAAGCGATGGTTCACATCAGCGGTATCTGGATGGTGATTGAGGCCAGGGGCGGCATTTCTACCTTAGAGAATAATCAGGACCTACTTCTCATGATATCATGGTATGTGCGAAGCCTTTCTGCTACGTTATCAGTTATATTCAGCGACTCAATGGTCCGTCAGGGTCGATATCACGGCAGCACTTCTGCACAACACGAAACCCTTATTTCCACTACCCATGAACCTAGACGCATTCGTTCGCCCAGGCCTGAACATGCTCCCAGGTCCGCTTTTCGGCCTCCTTAACGACGATATATTGTGTTATGAGCGCTTTCTGGCGGTTCTTGCATGTATGGGAGATTTGAATGCACTTGCAACATTCCTCCAGACCGAGCAGGTGACCAAGGGCGATGCCATCTGGAGCGACGAAGAGCAAATGAGTCTCCTTTTGAACCCAATTGCGCATGACTTATTGAACCAACAACAATTGGAGCCTCCGAAGCCTGATACACCATACGCAATAATCTTGGAGTCGCTTAGGCTTGGTGCTATCATCTGGATTATACAGGTGAAGCGAAGGTGCCGCTCTTATCCTGGGACTGCTCAAGCACGTATCACGACACTCCTCAGAACAATATCAAATGACACAGAAGCTGATATTCCATGGAACTGCAGTGCAGACCTGCAGGTTGTTCGTCTCTGGCTCCTGGTTCTTTGCAGTGTCAGCGAACCTAGTGGCCAGGACTATTCGACCTTGATGCGAATAATAGCTTCCGAAATGAAAGAACTGAACCTGGTGACTTGGGGCCAACTTATTTCTATCATACGGCGAATGCCCTGGATCTACTTGAGTGAAGTGCCGGACTTGAGCACCTTGTGATGCTGGTTCAGGGGTATATTGGAGAACATTATGAGTCCAACCTCCGTACAAGGATATCAAAGTTCCCATTCCGACTTCAGTTACTTATTTCTTTAATATATTCATTTTAAAGACCTCAAGACATGAAACAATACTCCAGATAGTTCTGGTAATCAATGCTAAAGCAGTGTCCTTGCTACCTAGGCACCAGAACATTCCCCTTTGAACCATTTCTCTTTCCCCTCTGGCAATCTGTGAGACTAGGCAAGGTATCCAATAGTAGCTCCAGCCTCATACTGGCAGCGAATCACTGTCAAATTCATTATATGACGTGACAAGCTCATTCACTGATGAGGATCTAAGAAACAAAAATCTCCACAATTCATACGATCTTCTTGCATCTTCTTGCCTCCTTTTGCTTCCCTTGCTTCCTAGTTGCTTTCCAGTTACTTCCTTTACTTTCTCAGCTTCGTTACTTGTTTTCTTTTTTTTTTTTTTTTTTTTTTTTTTTTTTTTTTTTTTTCAGTGGCTTCCCTCTTCTCCTCTAATTTCCTTCTCTCGCATCCCTTCATTTGCACACTCAAGCTTCGCCGGTGTTGAATCCCAGCCTCACAACTCAGATCATAAGACGCTTCAAGGTAAGTCAATTTGCTATTAATACTCTATGCTTCACTTACTGATTATTTATCATTAGATTCCCGGTTGTTGTGTCCTCTTTCTTGGTTGCTGTAGCTTCCAAATGCAGCTTCGCGTGTAAGGAAAGCCGATCTTGTAATCCACTTCAGCTAGAGTCTTTTGGCCTCCTTCGGCTTAGGTATGTCGTCTCTCTTCTGAAGATGATGTTCTCTATCTCTGACAATTTGTTCTAAGATCCCAAGCCACCTTACTGTCGCTCTCGCTGTCGCAGATAAGCTCCTCCGGACATCGTGGCCCACTCCGTTGGTATGTTTCTTCTTAACCATCGTCCGGTTCCTTTCTCTAATCAACATTCCAGTAGCGATATTTGGTCTCAATAGCCGTCGCCTCCCAAAAGCGATCCTTTGGTCGCTGTCGGTTCAGCGGGTACCCGCCAGTCCTTGACGTCAAGCTCACACAGCCTGGCTAATCTCGCAACAAGAACCCCTTCAAGAAGAGGCCATCTCGACCTCCATATTGGGGCCAACTTCATCTCGTCACCTTCTTTGGTGCCATTGTAGTCTCCAGTTTCATCATGGAAGACCCCAATCTGACCGAGGCGCCAGGTGCCGCGCAATGCCCTTCCTCCCAGTCGGCTGAGCTCAAAGACTCCTCAGGAAGACCCCATTGTGGTCAGCCTATCGCTGGGGCCACTCCCTTGGGTACTCCTGTCGGCGCATCTGAGGACGATGCTGAGTCTCCTGGGTCTACTCCGCTCCCCTCTTCCGCGTTCAAGATGGCAGGTCATCAGTTTCCAGACGCCGTTTAGAAAGCGGCTTAGGAGAGCACCAAGGCCTCGCCACTGACTTATGAGCCACAAGAGGGGTCAACCACCAACTCCGGCGCCTCCATTGAGCCTTCTTCACCAAGCACAATTCGCGGTGTCATGACCCCAAAGCCTGGGTCAGCAGATATATCAGATGGCAATGCCGATCTTGAGGGGTCATCTTCGGTCTCTCATGAAGAGGCCGTGTTGAATCTTGAAGACAAGATTCGCCAATTTGAATCCCAACTACGAGAACGCAATGAGTCCAGTTCAGTTCTCACGGTCCCCTATCCATCTCTGAAGCGCAAGATGCAAGATGAACTCTATGACCCCGTTTCCAAAAAGATGAAACCAGCGTCTCAAGTCAGCCCGGAAATGGGCTCATTATCGACGGAAGTTGCAGGTCGCTACATGAGTTTCATCCACAACGAAGTGTTCCGAATCGCAGGGAGATCAGGCCTCATCAACCCGGCCGACTTCGACGTGGGGTCAGATGGGGTCATTGGCCTGTCGAAGCATGCCTTGAAAAGGGTATATTCAGACGATAAGTCCTAGACCGTTGCTGGAGGCGTTGCCAACGGGTTACTGTGCACCGAGAGGACTCTATGATGGCATCGACGCCAAGTTGCCGGACAGAGGGCATTGGTTTCGGGAATGGTTTTGGGGGAAGATATCTTCCGACATTAGTTTTGAGAGGCAGGACTTACATGCTATTTTGGGTTCATTTGGCAGCAGAGAAAGCCGTCTAAACACTTGCATCTTGTCACTTTTGGGTGTATATAGAGATCTTGTTGAGGTCATATCTGAGCTAAAGAGTTACTCTTGGTTGGAGGGTTAAAAGGTCGCTGGCTAGAGACAAGGCTAGTTATCTATTCAAAGTTCAAGTTTTAGCTATGGCCCCTCAGAAACAAATACCTGTTCTTCTGCTTTGACTGAAAACACATCGCGAATTAACTCATTCTGTCGTGTTATCATAGCTAATTGTATACCTCGTATCTTGATATCGATATCGTTGGTGGGCATTCAAGGGGTGGTCATAAAGGGGTCACTCGGGTATGATAGATCATCAACACATCATGGGGTCACAAGAGCTTGAATGGTGCCATTTCAATCTTATCTCTTTTCTTTACACATCTTCATCAAGGCCCCTTCATTCCATAGAGCTCCAGTAATCCCGCGATGATTGATGGCTCGTAAAGAAGCACAAGTTAAGGTTACTTGTAGACTATCAGACTCAAGAATCTATGATACAGATGAAATTGATGTCCATCCAATCTTTGAAGGGGCTCCAATTGGCACCTTCAATGAGATCCATCCAAAGTTTGACTACATCAAATTTGATATCCCCTGTTGTGCCACATGTGCCATTCCCCTTGAATATTAGCTGACAACTCTTTCCATATAACACCCAACTTGTGGATATCATCAGCCGAAGTCTCCAGAATACTCTAAAACGTGGCACTAGACAGCTGAACAAGTATTTATGGAAACACTTTAAACTCACGATATAAGCATTGGCGGTGTAAGGTTTCTCTCTCAGCACGGGGAATTTTTTTCACGATCGCGCACTCTCTCGACGTGGGCCACAGCGGGACGGCACGGGAGGTCTCCATTTTGGCTTTTCAGCCCTACGGGTCACTTCAACGTGTCTAACGGTTGATGAAGTATCAACATTTGTGAGTCAGTTCGTGAAAATTCTGAACAGAACAACGAGGTTCTCCATGGTTGAGTTGGCAATTGGTTGACTCAGCGTAACGGACATCCATGTAAGTCGGGCCCTCGCTAAAGAGTTAGGTTCTGCTGTACAATACGCGAACTGTTGAATTGCTGTAGCCTCGGGCTTCACCGTCTGCTGATTTTTACATAAGTGGTCCTCCGTGGCAAAGTATGTACTGTAACGGTAACAGTTACAGCAAGAAGCTGCTGTTGGTATAAAGCCGTGTGCTCATGTATCTATCATCCAGCCGGGATATTTCTACTCAACCACATATCAACACCTGTACTGTACTCTGTAACACAAGACAAGTGGATACACAAGGGTTGTACCATTTTGCGAATTCACAAATAAATAAGCCTTCTCACCTCATAGAGCAAGTCAACAATACTGAACCGTGCTGCTCGAAGCGACTCTCGCATATCGTTCGTCAATTTATTGTGGAGGATCATCACCTTTTAAGAGACGAGGGTACATATCACACCCCTGCATCTTCAGTTCTCAGTCCCTCTCCTCAGTCCCGTTCAGGCCAGTTCGCCGCGAGATGCGCAGACTGCAGCAGAGAATCAGAACTCAACAAAGCCAAGCTCCAAGCTAAAGAAAAAAAAAGAGAACCTTTCCTCTTTTCCACTGGACGACACTCCAGCTCTCAGGGGTTAAAGCGCAACCCGCTACTGTGCAGTGGTGGAGTAGGAAAAAGAGACCCCTGAAACGCGCGAATCGTATCTCCAGCCACTCGAATTTACGGTGAGGAAGGATCATCGCGTGTGTGTCCCGTGCGTGCCCGTGCCCGCCGTGGCCCCTCCGAGCCGAGTAGACTGACACTACTGTACCTCACTCTTACAGTACAGCTCTGACTTGCATCTGCATTGGATCTTTCGTTCGCAGCAGCGCACATCCGCCCTTTACTCGTTTCGATCCAGATTTTCCTCAGAATCAGAGTGAGGATTAATCAACGACACGAGATAATTCTCCAATTGAATTAATAGCGCCTTTTCTTTCACGAATGCGCACAGTCTGAGCTTTCCCTCCCTCTACCTCTCTTTCTCTCATTCTGAAATCTCACCACCAAAAAAATCCAGCCACCGAGAATCCTCAAAAAGATGGGCTTCCTCGACTGGAACGACGGTGCCTCCGTCCTCTCAGGCAGATCTCGCCGTCACAAATCCTCTCGCTCTCACAAGAAGCGCCGTTCGCGATCCCGCTCCCGCTCTAGCTCCCGTGAGCGTGGCCGTGGTGGCTTCGCGGATATGGCAGACTCCTTCTTTGGCGGAGATCGCTATGGCAAGCACAATTCCTCGCGCGCTTCATTCTTTGGACTTGGTGGTAACAACAGCCGCTCGAGCTTCTTTGGGAACAGTAATTCTACCCCTCCCAGCCTCATACCTCGGAATCGAAAGGTGCTAACTAGCTTACTAGGTCGCTCATCTTACTACAAGCGCTCCCCACGTCAAGGCTTCGTCCAGAAGACATACAAGCAACTCAAGCGTCTCCTCCGCGACCTCGTCCATTGGGCTAAGCGCCACCCATGGAAGGTCTTCTTCGTCGTTATCATGCCCCTCATCACGGGGGGAGCTCTGACTGCTCTTCTTGCCCGCTTCGGCCTACGTATCCCACCCGCCATTGAGCGCATGCTTGGCGTCGCCTCCAAGGCTGCCACGGGCGACTCGTCCGGCCTCGTAGGCGAAGCTGTCCGCATGGCCAGCGGTTTTGGCGGCAACAGCGCTGTTCGCGTAGAGCGCGACACGCACTCCTACAGCGGTGGCGGTGGTGGCGATACTTGGGGTGGTTTCGCTGATATGGCCAAGAAGTGGATGTGATGTTACTTCAGCGAGATGGCGTCGTTGCTTTGGACTTGTGACACTACCTTTTGGACGAGACGCACGCAATTGGCTTTCCTTGAGGCGTTTCAGGAACGGAACGGAATGGAATGGGAAGGATTTACTTGGGAGGATTATTGAGCCCGCATCGCCATATTACTGGTGATTTTACATAGAGACTGCAAGGCAGCATTCTTGAATACATTTCACGACTTAATGACCCCTGAATGTTGAGCTTTGTACCTGTCTGGAGAATGTGATCGCCTTCTTCCCAAACTCTACGATATCATCCTTGTCCCAAAACAGACCCAACATTCATCATGTCAGGAATAGGGTTACGAGGCATACCTCACGTCGTCGTAGATTCAGATTCAAAGTCATTTCAGCACTATGTTCATTACTAGTTCTGTGCATTTACCAGCCGCCTCCGCAAAATACCTAGTTAGAACTCATATCCCACTACGTCTTCCTCATATTGACAGCGGCATAAATGCCACATATGGGTTGTCCAACTCCTTGAGGAGTCCAAGCTACCCAAGTACCTGACTCAACCATCGGCCCTGTCGACCTGGGAGTCAGGTACATGAGGCCATGCCAGATACCAATGCTATTCATGCAATCATTAACCTCTGCGCCCATTCCGTTCCTTAAACTAAAATACTTGGGTTTCCATCGATCCAAGGCCTGTACCAGGTCTGTTGATGCCTTGTTTCTTGACCAATAATGTTAATCTGGCCATTGCTCCATGCAGTGGCCCCAAATAGAGTCGACTTGGTAAGGCTGCCGAGTAAAGCTTCTCGGATGCAGGATGCCATAAAGAATATTGTACATGCGCCGTGCAATTGCAACGGCAGTCATAGAACGCCAACGCTGTAGAGTTTCTTCAAGTCGCATATCTCATTCATTACTTCGCCTCACCCTCTTTCTCCTTAGCGGGCTTCCAAAACTGCATCATTCGACCCAGTTTCTTCGTTCGGCTGCTCTTTGCTTTCTTGTGATTCTCGTCGTTGTCCAGTGTGACCTCCATTGAGAGCTTGCTCCGTTCACCATGAGAGCTACTGATGAGACGGCTGAGGCTGGCAAGACTTGATCGACGTCGTCCAAAAGCAGCAGAGGAAACTGAAACTGGTCGAGGTTCTCGGAGAGTGGGCTGTGATTGACGCTGGCTGGGTAGAAACATGCTTTCCCTCGTCATTGTAGAGTTGCTAGATGTCAATGAGGGGATATCATAATCCACTGAAACTCGAACCTCGGGTCCAGGCTCTCCCATCAAAAGCAAAGACCGAAAGTTGTTGTCGTCGGTAACTGATGAGGGGGCTGTTGAGATTCGCTGAACCTCAACAGACATAGGCGACCGAGGAGACGGGAAAGAAGACGAGTAGCTCATGGCGTAAGGGCTGGTCGGAACATTGGCTGGTGCAGGAAGATGCAAGGGGCTGACTTCACCAGGTGACAGATCCTTGGTGCCTGAGAACCTTCTCAATGAAGAAGGGGTAGAATCAGTAGCCTCAGTTCGCTCAGCAGGCATGAAAGGGGATCGAAAAATCACGCTTGGCATCTCCTCGGCGATAACGCTTTCGTGTAAAGATGACCTCGAGCGCTCACCCCGCACCGTACTGGCAGATATTTGATCCTTGTCACTCAGGCTGGAGGTGGTTCGCCTCATGGCCTGGTTCGGCTGGCTTGAATTGTGAATTGAAAGCTTGTCTTGCGAGTCACGTAAGGGATCTCTTGTAACAGCAGCTGGAGGTGTAGCATCACTGTCAGAGTCAGTCTCTTCTTCAGAAGAGTCATCTGTTGTCCCAGATCTGGCATTGTCGTCATCATCCTCTTCATCTTCTTCGAAAACATCGGCCATTGTTGAGCTGCTGTTGTAACGGTGCATGCCAGCACGGCCTGGATCAAATGGAGGTAGATCGGGAGCAGATTCCGCTCGACGATGATAATGCATACCAGGACCACTGAAGCCCTTCATGCCTTGAGCACTGTGAAGTCGCCGCTTGCCGGCACCGCCAGCAGCTCGTTGCGCTGCCTCCCACTCTGGATTGAGTGGTAGAGGGGTGTTGAACGGGCCGAGAGCTGCGTCGAGGTCGATCATAGGATATGATGATTCATCTGCTGATCGCTTCGGTGCTTCATCTTGAGGAATGTTGGGAGATTCGGTGACAGTGAGAGTTGGTGTAGAAATCTCCAACAATTCAGGCTCTCCATACATCGCATCCTCGCCTTCGTATCGAGCGACTCTAGGAGCTGGTGGAGTTGGAGGTCGGCCGCCCTCGGATTTTGATCGCTTGCTGTGAGATTTAGGCTTTCGTGGCAAGATAGCCCCAGCCCAGCCTTTCACCTTCTTCTTTTTCTTCTTACTCTTTTTGCTGCTCTTACTCTTGACGGGAGTGATTTCAGCATTTTCGCCAACTGGATCAATTCCATGTCCAGTCACGGGCAATGCCTTGGTTAACAGATCAATTGACCCGGCGCTCTGTGGTCTCTTGCCAGGTGATGTGTTCCCAGCTGATGAGTCTCGAACGAAAAATGACCAGCGCTTCCTTGTCGGACTTGGTTCAGGATCTTCCGCTTTGGGAGCCTCAGCAAAATTGAGTAATGTCGGAATCGAATTTCGACGCTTTGGTGAAGATGGCGTGTTAGCCTGATCAGGAGTACGCTCGAGGATAGCACCTGCAGTGCTTGGCCTCGAATCTGAAATTTCGCGAGTTGATGTTTGAGATAATGGCGAAGGGCTATCACGGCCGTTGTGAGACGCAGCTGAAACAATTGACGATATGCTGCCAGATACAGAGTGCCCAGGTCGCGCTGTTACTGTACTGGAAGTCTCATTAGAGACGAGGGACAAAGGTCGTGGGATAAACTCAAGCGTGTCAGAGAAGCCGACACGAGCTTTGGGTTGTTTGGGGCTTCCGCTCGGTGAAGGGACTGAAACAAGCTCCTCAGTTTCTTTTGGCGCCTCGGGTTCCGGAGCAGATTCAGGCTCAGGAATAACCTTCTCATCTAGAGGTAGAGACGGCTGGTTGCTAGGCTGGCCGAAGGTGGTCGGGCTAGTCGGTGCGCTGTTTCCTCGGCCGGCGGCATCAAAGACGGGAGGCTGGAGAATTGGTAAGTCATTTGTTGAGATTGCGCCTGAAATCCCTCTTCGATGGCCTCTTCTTGGTGGTTGAAATGTTGGCGTTACGAGTCCACTCTCTGACTTGGTAGGACTAGTGCTCATGATGGCGATCGAGTTGCCCTCGCGGATACGTCCCCCAACAAATTCACTCCCACCTCTTCGATGTCCATGGCCGCCGGGTCGCTGTGATGATGCGATATTTCTAGGAGAATGAGGTGAAATTGGAGGAGTCAGGAGAAAATTGTTCTCGCGGTCTGGCGAAAGTAGAGCACCAGGGTTGAAACTAAAGTCAGGCAATGCCGAACGAGACTGTCCCTCTGCATTTTCAGCAGAAAACCCAAAGCTGAAGTTGGGAGTCTCAATGGCCGACATGGGACGACGACCGGTCGCTCGCGAGAAGGAAGAGGGCGCGGACGCTGGGGCAGGCGGTTTGGCTGGAAAGACGAATGGAGGGTTTGGCGGTGGCTCATCGAGCTGAGCCTGTGATTCAACCGATTGAGGGCCAGTAAATGAGTTCATTGAGGAAGCGAATCGATCGGAAGGGCTATCGAACGCTGGACCGGGAGTTGGACGGGTTAGCCGCTCGGGGCCAAATGCGGTTGCCATCTTCTCCTCAGCCGCGCAGCGGCAACGAAGTGATGGACAACAATGTGTGAATTAAAGGTTCATAGGACAAGCAAGGCAACCGTTTTAGAACCACCGGGCTCGCTTAATTATTCGGTTCGAGTAAATGTTGGCGATGTCGAAGAGGGTCGCGTCTGAGGCGTCACAAGCAACGATCAGTATAGATCTTGAGATTGAGATTGAGCACGCAAAAAAGGCCAAGAGTGTCGGCTTCGAGAAGAGAATATTGCTACAAATAATGGCGAGCAAGTCGTACTGGGGTAACGGACCAGATAACACGGCAGCAACAGGCTTGAAAGTCGTCGAGATGAATCGCGGAAAATTGGCTGGACGAACAACTCGAATGGCGGATGTTAAAACTATGGTATGTAAAGAAAAGGAGTGGACGGCCAAGACCAGCGCAACTCTACAAAAACAAGAGAGCAACTGGAATCGCACCAAGAAAGAAGAGGTCGGGAGGAGGAAGGAAGAAAATCTTCGCTCGCAAAGGCGGCGTTTTCGATTTGAGGTGCGGCCGGAGAGATGAAGAAGAGAGGACGGGACGGGACGGGGGAGGGGGGATAAAACGCGATTTCGTGATAAAAGGCAGGCCAGAGGGAAAGAGGTAAAGCCAAATGCACTTGTGTTCAGCCACGCCCAGCAAGCGCAAGTGTATGCAAGTGCAAGGGGTCCCCACCTCACTGCCAACTGACTGTGATGGGGGTACGTATGGGCAGGTACCGCTGCAACCAACACGACTGCGAATAGACGGCCGGAAATGGCCAGGGAGGACATGCATCTCTAGTACCTCTGCGCTTCCTTCCAACTTTGGCCAGGCCCCAGGCCCAAAGGTAGGCCCCCTAGTCATAGTAGTTCATGATCCCTAATCCCTAGTTCCTTAGTTCTTAGTCCAGGTACCTGGCTTGCTGGCGTGGTCCTGGACAATCCGCCCTGGCATCCACAGTCCACACTCGAGAGAGACACGACATGGCCAAGGGGCGCCACCGCTCTCGGGGACTCCAGCTGCCCGTGTTGGGTGCCAAGATTGGATCGAGTGGATGCCAGTGGAAGGCGGTTCAGAATCGACTCGGTGTTAAGGTGACCCGATCAAGAAGCCGAAGGAACCCAAAAGGGATTGTGTGTGATGAACTATGCTACTTTTTGGTAACATGCGTGCAGTCTGATGCATTGTGAAAACGCTACTAAAACGTGGAGAATACCTGGGCATAGCCAAGGGAGTCATATCAAAAACACAGATAGTCCTTGCGCTTGTCGTTTGTTCTGACTTCTTCCAAGGCGGCAGCGGTAAGCACCCAGGCACCCTTCGCTAGACCTGGGTTTCCTTCCCTTCATGAATTCTTCCTCTCCAGGGGCGGCCGGGCCTCGTCGACTCCGCTTGGCGGTGGAGCTTTTTTTTTAATCCACCCCAAAACCAGACCCGCACTGTGTTGTCCTTGAGGCAAATTGCACCAAGCGGTCATTCTTCTTGTTATTGTCTTGACTGGATGTTAATAATTTTCGGATATGCCATCTTATGCTGCCAAATATCAATTAATCTATCTCTGTTATTCATGACAGTCTGACAAGAGCATAATCATTTTATTGCGCTATCAGCGATGAACAAACCCTCCTGCTCCTCGCCCAATCTTACTGAAACAGGACAGCATTACCATCATGGATATTGATCTTCATCAACTGCAGTGGTACACTTTCATGGCGGTCACCATCTCATGACAGGTACTGTCAATATCGGTACATGAGACTCCAAGTCCACATCTGCACTGTGACCTCGCAGGTCGACTACAAGTATCCCTGGCTCTTTGTTCGTTCGCGGCACTGCGAACGCTCTCGAGGTGCTTGCTGCTGCTCTGTTGGGCGCTCCAGGCCTCTGTTATTCGTCTGCTGTTTCTGTCAGGGGCCACCTAACAACCCTGCCCCTGTCACCCTCAGTGCACGCCGTGTACCTGCACCAAAGGTGCACTTGTGCATGCATACAAAAGCGCTGCAAGCCACGACAGATGGAGGAAGATGCAAGCGAGCAGTCTTGAGCAAGTGACATCAAGCGTCGAACCTAATGCATGTTGGAAAGACAACTCCATCATGTGAGAGAGACTCTCTTGCAATTATCTTCCCGATGCTCCATATCAATGATCTTCAATCCTCCCATGCCCAAACTCACCAAGCGCCTTTACCAGGGATGGCCTCCAGGTTTGGGAGCGGGGGAGGCGAACATCAAAGTGGAGGTCAAGGGATGAGTAACGGTTACAGTGGGCGGCACGATGTCTTGCGCACTTGCTCAATGGCCGCGACAATCTAACGGCCTTGGCGGTCGCGCATTCGAAAATCAAGTATCGATGGCCTTGGCCGGGCATCATAGATAACTATCACGAGAGTCGTTTTTTCGGACATTTGCCAAACTCTGAAGAGAAACTAGTTAAAAGTTGTTCACGCCATCAAACGCTGGAAACAGGAAGAGATCCTAGTCGATTAGCGACCGGCTGAGTTACAATAAGCATTGCTACCGTTTGGTGGTCAGCGGGCAGCTGCAGGTCAGGATTCGGATGATAACCGGCTGACCACTTTGAGAATACAATTCATAGGCTCGAGTCACCTTCAACCAGCAGGTATCTCTTATCGACGGCATGGCGGAACGTCTGTACCGGTCCAAGAGGTCAGCGACACATGAGCGGGAAAGCTTCACGGCCAAGGGAATCGACGATTTGTCTTGAACAAAGGTTTCTAGCGCAGCCTTCGCCTAGAAATTATCGTAAGATGCATGATCGATTTCGCATTTGTGTCGCTGTACATAGTTTTCGGTGATTTCTCTGCAACCCATACACAGCTGTACCTTGATCTGGTGTAAGTCAGAGGCCAATCATATGCATTGAGAGACCAGGAGGCTGCTGTAGTAGGCAGCCACCAACGAAAAGATCGATCTCAAGAAGGGGCGGGACCTAGATCAACGGTACCATCCATTGAAACACCACAACAACTAAAGTTAAGGTAGGGAGTTTAAACGACACGATAGTTTCCGCATGCAATAATCATGAATTCATATTACTATACGATAGTGCCGAGCCATCCGCCAACACGCCTTGACAGAAACAAAGCAGGTTTGTATCTATCCACTCTCAACCTCACTAATTCACACCAACCGTGTAAAGTATCGTACAGGCGAGACATGGCTTGCATGATAAATCGGGGCGAGAACCAGTCGTTAACTGCTATGCGCCACAAAAGCCCTGAAAGATACAATACGATGCTGTATACAGTATGGCAGAGCGCGTATCTTTTGTGTTGTGTTAGGTATTTTGCCTTTGCGGGTTTTATTGAGTTCTTATCCGTTGCTTTTTCCTTCTTCCCCAGTTGACCTGAGATCTGTCCAGGATAAGCTGGCAGGCCACCTGGCCCATCGGCCTGACCAGGTCAGAGGTTACGAGGTCGAGAACACGACCACAACAAACCGATTCACCAAAACGATGGCCCCAGGACTTATCAAGGTTAGTTAGGTTGTGATCTATCAACCAGGTTGCCAGGAGCCCTTGAAGATTACGTATTGCCCTCGTCCGAGCGCTCTGATTTACAGGCCAAAGAGTTCCGATTTTAGATCTTGACAGATGGGTCAGTCGACTGGCCCATTGTATCTCAACGGGAAAGTTGTTTGCCGAGAGTATCCCGAATTACTTGTTTTGCTGTTTGCATTTTCTCATCATACAGTGAAAGCCTTGGTCTTTGTAGTCCCAGCTTAACGCCATCCTCGCTACGCACGGGGCCAGGAACAGCCTTAATTCCCCTTGTCTATTCCCACACTGGTACCCGTACCTGAAAGTCATCCCTTGATTGAGACCTTGAAAGATGTGGCAGCTGATGACGGATGCGGTTGAGGCTGAGGCTGCTGCCCATCTGTGCAGGGGCACTTGTAAAAACACTTTGCCTCGTTCATCTGGGACGGGAGATTCACCAAGGCAACGGTATCAGACTGCAACCTCTGATTGGCTTTTGTTTTGATTTCCTGTCTAATTGCTTTTTGAAATTCACAGCACGTCAGACAAGCCGACGGGTTGATCATGGATCTGTCTCTATCATGGATGGTTTGTTTCAACAAACTCAATCCGGGTATTGACAGCTACCGAGCTTGAAATGGCAGGCGCCCCTCCCGTGTAACGATGGCAACAATTTTCATCTCGAATTTTATTGCATTGGCAATCTATTGCTCTACGCGCTTATACACTGCTTCCCCAACAAAGGTTATCCTGGCCTGCCTGATAGTCATATTTAACGTCAGATCTACACCAATATCCGATGACACCGCCAAATCATGCACAGACTAAAATGATCGCAAGGTACTTGGCGCATCGGAAATATGGCCGAACTTGGTATAAACAAGACGGGACGGTTTTCAAGACTCAACAACGCCTAAATTAAGCATGGCGGAACAATTTAGACAAAACACAAGTTGCATCTGTTGATCGATGGTTGTCGTGACAATTGTGTGTTGGCAAACAAAGCAATTGCATGATATCTCAACTCTACAAACCTGCATGCATACATTGCCTGCCAAGGGCCAGTTTTGACACCTTGTAACATTGACTCCTCATGTCTTGCCCAGACCTGGGGGGTTCATGGGCAGACACTCTCATGGAGCCAGGTCCACCAGCTAAGCCACTGTACAAGGATTCTCCCTCTTTCGAGCCTTCGAATTCCCCCGTTTTGCTCCACCGTGCACTCATTACCGGCCAATTTCACGGTCGAGAAAGAAAAAAAAAAGAGGCTTGCAATTCCCATCTTAGGTCAGCCTGCCACCGTTCAGCTCGTCCACGAATAACCTCCCTCAGGCGCATCGCGATGAAATGAAGGCTTTCTTGTATGCATAAGCAATCTCGCCAACATCTCAACGAGGAAGCTATGTGATACCGTTCGACACGGGTGGCATTCCTATTATTATCTGCAACGGTAATAAGCCAATTTGCCCAGCTAATTACGATTTCCTCTTCATTCCGTCATGAGGTCCATCTCCCTGCGTTGCGGTGAAGGAGGCCTCGGGACGGATCCAATGTTGACAGGAGACAGGACAGATTCCCAAAAATATCTACCGTGTTTTTAATGGGGTTGAGGAATACCCGAATTTAGCACGCGATGGTTCATCGTCATTTCGTGGCCTTGGCTCTGGGCCCATGATAGACGGGATGTCATTTACGTAGGATTCGGCCACGATACCGAAGGAACATGGCCCAATCTGGCCTCTAACCCGCATCAGTCGTGTCCCACTATGACATTGTAGTGTCATGGGTGTTGATTACGATGAGCCCGATTAATCCTCGCATTATTGGTGTTCATCCATACTCTTTCATGGCATGTTCTTGGTTGAAAACTTGTGATGGACGCGTCCTTCGAAGTGTCTCTCCAAAGACTCCACATAGTAATGTCTCTGCCTTTCGGAAATGTCTCTGTAATCTAATGCATGCATTTGCAATAATGTTAATTAATCTAATTACATAGTAAGCACCATTGAAGTGCGTACGTCAACAACTTGCTTCTGGCCAGTGATAGGCTCATGGTTTGGCCGAGGCTATCTCCCTTAATGCATACTCATACGGTTGGCCCCCTTTCATACAAATGCCTGACATGAACGTAAACGAACATGTAGTTGGCAATACGAACAGTCATTACCCCTGCTCCAATCACATCACTTGATCAGCGTCTTAACGGTTAGCTTCCATGCATCGAAGTCAAAGCCACCTGCGAGAAACTGCAAACTAGAAATCCTTGTAAACCTTGAAGACCATCAGAATGGCTAGGGGAGTTGAGAAAAATCCGAGGCCTCGATCTTGAGTGATAAAAATACTTGGGTGACCATAGAATATAAGGTTTAGGAGTTTTGACTGGTTATTATTAGCCCTTTCACTGAAGGTCTCGGATCTTTTTGCTCCCCTAGAAACTGGATCTGAGGCTTACAAGTTCGCAGCTGAAAGACGTAGCCAATAGCGTAGATTCTCCCTCGACTGACAGCTAAGCAGGGACGGGATGGCGCATTATTGGAAGACTCGTCAGCGCCGAAGAAAGACAGTCAAACTATTGAATGGAGCAAAGAATAGCCGAGCCGAGGCGAGCTCAACCTTTGATTATTATTAGGAGCTCATCTGAAGGGGCCAGAAGTCTTCAGATCGTGAAACAAAAGCACCAAGCGACGTGACAAGATCGCCCCTTATCTGCCCCTGAATTAAAGTGTGGGGAGCTACCTGGACCCTGGATTTGAGCCACAGTTCTGGACCAAGTGTGGAGGCGCACAGCCACAGCTTTATCATGACTCTCACCGCCTCTGAGATAGTGCCCCGCTACAACATTTTTTGACTGGCAGAAAAATTGGTGAAGCGCGCAAGATCGCTCAAACGACACGCCTTAGTATCAAAGCCAGATACACAGCAACAGTATGTCTGATACGGAGAAAACAAACCTGACTCCCGCTCCTGCGGCGGAGAAGACTCTTGGCATGCGCAAGAATGGTAACATCACCTCACAGCATTGGTTGTATATGAATACACCAAGCTAACTGCTCTGTAGGCAAGCAATGGCATGCCCCCAAGAAGGCCTTCCGACCTACCGCTGGCCTGAAGTCATATGAGAAGCGAACGCAAGAGCGTGCTCTCATGGCGCAAGTCAAGGCCAAGGAGAAGGAGATGAAGGACGAGAAGGAACAGGAGCGCCAGGTAGGCCCAGATTCTCCTCACATTAGACGAGACATGATCTAAATTAAGAAACAGCGCAAGATTGCAGCCATTAAGGAGAAGCGAGCAAAGAAGGAGGAGGCTGAGCGATACGAGAAGATGGCCGAGAAGATGCACAAGAAGCGAGTCGAGCGACTAAAGCGCAAGGAGAAGCGAAACAAGCTGATCAACTCATGATCGCGGGATGGTTTTGGTGGTTTAAATTTGATTGGAGCAGACATATATCGACAGCATTATGATTTACGATGCGGTATACCTCAGACTACAACTTGCAACGGAAAGATTAGGTTAGACAATACGGGAGCAGCACAATATACCTGGGCGTTGGAATATGCAATCAAATCTTGGCGGATCAATTACCAGGTTCTCCGGCTATCGAGTGGTTATTTGTCTTCGTGTGATTAAAGGTTTCTAAATCTAATATGCATCATCGATTCATAAACCGGCTGGTTCGGGACTGAGTCGAGCTCTAACTGAGATTCATTTGCTGTAGGAGAGCCAACCGATATCTTCGAAAGACAGCAAGTGACATGAGGTCCACAGATCTTAAATGTCGAGTTGACGAAACCAACATACGTGAATATTCTAGTAGAGCCATCTACTGGTTTCTTTGGGGATTTTGGCCTTAGTTAAAGACCTCCGTTGTGGATATTGTGGTGACTATGACACCATTCTGAGCTTGACAAACCGATGGCACTTGCCACAACATTCGAGCTGCTTTAAATATCACGAAAGGAAAGACTACATGTGACTACGAGTATCTGATACTATTGAAAACGTATTCGGATACTATATGTAGCTTATGTGGAGATGTTTCGATCTTTGTATGCATCTACATTCAAGTGACATGTGAAACTGCCGGTTTGCAGGGGTCCACTAAACCACCCCCGAAGTTGACCATTCGACGATCGCCTGATGCAACCACCCAACAAACCTGGAATTCTACTGCTTCAAGCCCTCTTTTGGGTAACCCACCCATCCATGCGTCACAGGGTCCAGGCATAGAGTTTTTCTCAAGACCTACAGTACGGTCACTATAGCTGCAGGCAGGACGAATCGGGATCAGCCACACTACCAACGGGGGAATACCGCTCACGCCATGGCCTCAGCAGGCTTTACGAGTCCCCGAAACTCTACAAACTCAGTCTCCAGTGTTCGTTCGAGCAGCCGACATCAGTTAAAACGATCCATCACCGAGCTCGCGTCGCCCGTGAAGCTCGGCCGTCGAGAGAAGAAAGAACGCGATCGATATAATGAGGACCGCGCCGTGCATGCGCACCACATCTCAATCTCCCATCCCGTGTCCGCGAACCCGCAATATCAAGGCAGAGCATCAGTAGACATTATGACACGCTCGGAAGGCGTCACGCCGTACATGAGCCCCGATCAGAGTCGGAGGCCAAGCTTGATGCTTTCGAGAGAGGAGGAGAACAAAGCTCCCAACGTCCCTGCTCCGCCGGAACCCAAGACCAAGGAGAAGATACTGGAAGATCAGGCTAAGACGTCCTCGCAGGTCGAGTAAGATACTACATATACCCTTATCTGGTGCTATATAGCTGACGCATTCATAGGGGCCTGAAGCAATCACTGGTCGAGCTAGGATCCTTCTCTACGTCCACAGCCCGGCGACTTGACGAGACATACTACGCGGTTCTTGAGAAGATGAGTACACTCCAGTCAACTGTTTCCGCCTTGAAGGAGTTGGCGGAGGAGTCTCAGAGCATCCATCGAAATTTTGAGAAGGACGCTTGTGAAATTGAAAACGATATTACATCACAGATTGCAGCAATGGGCCAGTTCAAGGAGCACCAGGAGAACATCGAATCACTCACGACCCGTGTCCAAGATGGCCGCGCAAGGATTCGCGCTCTTAGTGATCGAGTCGATATTGTCCGAGAGCAAGTTGAGCTCTGGGAGCGTCTGGACAAGGAGTCTCAGGACAAGACACGATTGAGGTTGAGAGCTATCATTATATGCATCACGGTTGTGTTCCTTGCAGTGGTGGTTCTGTTCTTTGGTGCTCAGTATGTCTCAAGACATAGTTCACTCTTGGGTGGTGATAACTCGAGCACACCTCGTGTTGCAGAGTCTATCATCCAGTCGCATAAGGGAGCAGCACATCCATCATTGTCTCTTCGAAGACCTGAGAAGAGCGGTGTTCCATATTCGAAGAGGAAACAGGTGCATACACATGCAGAGGAGGAGCTTCGCGTTTTTGATGAACTGTGAAATTGTTGGTTCTCACATTAATTGCTTTCATTCGATACCCATCACAGCGCGCACATCGCATAACTCATTTATTCCCTTTGTACTGGCAGGATTTTAACAGATAGTTGATTCACATCGAGATTGTTCTTCAATAAAGCACTACCTCAATATCGATGCATCGTTCGGTTCATGGATAAAGCCAACTATGGGATCGGTCAACTTACCCTACATCAGCCATAAGAAGTCTTGCAAAAGTGTTTCGACTCAATTCATAATAACACTGAAGCCAGTTCTGTAAGCGGCCATTGCAAGCATCATAGATAATGGTGGCATGCGATCATTGATGCGTAGATATGAGGCACCTGGCATGTTTGTATTGCTTAAACTACTGAAAATCTCACGGCTGTCCTCACTCACTGAATGTCTATAGAGATGTCAAGCCTGACATTTGTCTCGCTGACTCTTATTCCAAGGGTTTGATATAATTTACGATGCTAATGATACCTACCTAGTACTCTCGTTAGGAACATTTCCGTCTTTCCTGTTCAAGCCAACGACTCCTGCGCCGAGTCGCTGCCGGCGCCACACTTCGGAGCCTCCGTGTCACGTTTCCCCACCGCCGAGCCGTGTCCCGGAGTCAGTCCCCCAATTGCCTGGTTCAGCTCTGCTTTGACCCAAATTGCCAAGGATTAGAGACTCGAATCGGTTGACCAAGGCCGAACGTTCTCCGTGAAACCGTGCTGAGCCCAGAACCTAGACAGAGCGTTGAGCTTCTTTCTGACTTTATTTACTGAAGGGAGGGCTACCCTACGCCATCGAAATTAACAGGAAGACAAAACATAAGAGCCTCCCAGGGCTGTGACATATCGTAAACAATGTCCGGAACGTTCCCATTTAGCAACTCATGTAAGGTGCTGGCCAATAAAGCACAGACTCGGCATTGCGTAACTCATCGTGGCGGGGCAAAAGAATCTCTCTCTAATTCCCCATTCTGGTATACATTTCGATGATTGGCTTACTCGTAAGAAATGCCCAATCTCTTATTATTTCGCGGCGTAATCCCGTGCTTGGTCAAAGTTCTCAGCAGCCACAATGTCAACGCACACAGAGTGGATATCACCGTGGCCAGTGTGGCTTGTATTCATCGAGGTCGAAATGAGACTGATATTCGGATCAACAAACAGGATCGGCTGCCTGTTTTAGATGCCGAACGGGCTGATCAAACGAGATGAGTCGTCGTCACTGTAGTGCTGACAGTTTTTGGCAGCGGATAATCAAGAAACTGCGAGTCTATGAAGCTAGAGAACTCCTTACAACAAAGACAAGTCGGGAGTTGCTTGGCATCAGTCTATAGATCGTAGGAAAGCCCCCTTCGTATTGATAATAGTTCATCACTAAAATGTCTGTTCAGCCTTACATTAGGCGCCCTGGACCATTGACTATACCAAAAACTAAATAGCCGTTACATTAGTTTGATATCAAAAAAGTTTGACTGTCATGCCGGGCATCCATAACACGGCAAAAAGGACCCGATAAAGCAGGGTTGTGAGAGTCTGGGCGAGTGGCTTGGTACTTGGCAACACACGTCATGCCCCTCGCTTTGGCGCTTATTACACGCAAGTGCCCAGCGTGAGGAGTACCTTAAAAAGGTTGAGGTCTGTAATGCAAAGAAAGAAAAGTTCCACCATTTGAGGTCCTGTTTCTTTGACCGTTCTGTTCGTGATACCCTGAAGAAAAGACGCTGATGTGAGTCCCTATCAACAGCCGACAACATTACGTAGCTGCGCTCCATAAGGCACTTTTTAGCGTACTAACGAAGCTTACTGCAGCTTTGCCCCGCCAAACGAAAGGCAGTCCAGTCCAGACCAAACCAACAATATTCCGGACGTTCTTCTGACGCAAAACTACCCCAACTTCGCCGAGTCTTCTACATACATCGATATCGATTTATAACAGACATTGATAGCGGCCGACCTTCTGAACCGTGAAATACTTCTCTTCCCTACAAGACCTACACGAAAAGCTCTCTATAATCGACTGTTGCGCAACAGACATGGCTGCTGAGGCCGGAGATACGCCCGCAGTTGTTGAGGATGCTACTGCGAATCCTCCATCTACCGTTGATCTCCCAGTGCGATCAAAGCAAGATGCTACGCCGCCACCAGGCCAGACGCTGACTGGCAAGCAAGAACATTGTAAGTGTTGCAATGCGCATTGATTTGAGATCAAAGGCGATGTAATAGATGCTGATATATGCTTTTACATATTAGACCTCAAGAGAGAGCTTATTTCGGAGCAGGTAAAGTGGGAAATAAACGAACTCAACTCTACCACCGCCCTCCAGCGCTTCGGCGCGCCATTTCGATCCGATCACGGTGAAGTCCCCCCTGAGGAGTCCGAATTGCCCATTCTGCGATACATCTTCGTCCACCATGTTCGCGACTTTCCCTTCCTTGATAAGGCGCGCGAGAAGGAGTTCTGGCAGGACAAGCTTCAAGTGGTGAGTAATGATGATGCGATTTGCCCATGGTCGATCTGACGCTAATGGACTATAGTTCCTCGAGTCGTTCGCAGGAAAGCAGATTTCATCGTCGGAGGATCGCCTAGAGGAGACGAAGCGACGAAAACTAGCCATCAAGGCTAGGAAGCTTGTTGAGCTAATGATGGTCTCTGGAATTGGAACATCATCAGGATTCGAGGAGCGCATTCGATTTTCAGAGATTGAGATTGTTGACAGCAATGCTATCGACACCGGTGTCATGCATACTCTACCTGAGGGCAACTATATTAATGGTTGGGATGTCAATGTCGCTGGCGTGCGAGTCACCCAAGTCAAGCGTACGATCCGAAAGCACAAACACGCCGAATTTATCCTGCGCATCAAGAAGAAGGGTGAATTGGAGCACTATGTTGGGCGAAGATACAGCGACTTTGCCAAACTTCACAGCCGATTGCGACAAGAGCTTCCTGGTCGAGTTGTACCAGAAATGCCCAAGAAGAACAAGTCAGATACTACAACAACGATCGCCTTTACATCCATGTTCAGCAATGGAAACGAATCAGATGCTTCCTCTATTTCTTCAGTTTCGACAAGACCCAATGGTTATTCATCTATGTTGACGCCTGGTATGATCCACCCCATCTTTATTGGATTACTTATGCTAACGCTATGAAGGTCACCGTAGGGCTGGGTCTGCGGCATCATTCAGATCGAATCGATCCAAAGGGCTCAATTCCCCTAGAATTCCATCTCCTCGCGTGTCTACTGAGGGGGGAAGACTTAGCCCTGCTGTCCGCCAGGATTCGGATAAGTCAGATAAGTCAGATAAGTCAGAGGTATGAGTGAGGCAGTACATGACTTCCACAGCCAACTAACAAGATACATAGACTGTTGTTCTATGGCGTGAAAACCAAAGAATTTCACTTAGGGCGTTCTTGCGATCTGTACTCCACAACCCCCAATTTGCTAATACCAAGGCTATGCAAGACTTTCTGAGTGGCGAGCCCATTACTCCCACAGACGAGGATGTTGAAGATATTCTTCGAAGGAAGGAGGTGGATGAGAAGCGCATGGAAGAGCAAAAGCAATTCTATGAAATCGCGAGGAAACGAGCCGCCGACCTTGATGAGTACATGGAACAGTGAGTG
Organism: Fusarium oxysporum f. sp. lycopersici 4287; assembly: GCF_000149955.1. Taxonomy (NCBI): domain Eukaryota; kingdom Fungi; phylum Ascomycota; class Sordariomycetes; order Hypocreales; family Nectriaceae; genus Fusarium; species Fusarium oxysporum. The sequence goes on from NC_030990.1 coordinate 1,270,642, forward strand.
TTATCTCACATCGGTCACAAACCTGAGCTGACATATTCCAGGTTCCGTCGCGATATAGTAGAACACAACGGACTTACCATGCTCTTCAAGGAGATCAAGGAAAAGGAGACGATCCAGGATCTCAGTATCCAATATCGAAAGTTCGCTGAGTGGCTTCGTATTGAGATTGCTGCCGTCATCTATCACCTCTTCCTGGCTGAGGACAACTCCCCTGAGCTCTTTGCTCAAGCGAGACGCATTCACTCTCTCATCCCGTACTCGGTTATCAAGAACGTTATCCGAATTGCAAACCCCGCAGCAGTCATGTCTGGTGTCTTGGACATCTTCCTAGCTCAACCATTCGGTACACGGTCATTGATGCAGAGGATTTTCTCACTTACACTCAATGACGGTATCAAGAGCTTCCAAAAGTCGATCGATATCCTCGCTAGCAAGATTGACGATCCTGTTTTCTCAGGCAAGCTCTACAAGTACACACATGCCGAAGAGCACATCAAGGTAGCCATTCGTGAAGAGGCTGAGGCGGATGATGTGGATTTGATCGTGGCGATTATGAGATCTGATCTCATTGAACCAGGGCTTACAGGAGAGCAAATCCAGAGGCTCTACAACGCATATGTCGCTTTCAACAACGCGGTGGAGAACATTGACGAGGAGCTGCGCCAGGGCGCTCAACTGTTTTCGTACATGAAGCAGTACTTGAAGCTCTGCACAAGACAGAGGGACAAGGAGATGATGCTCCAGTTAATCGAGGAGCCGGTAACCCTCCAGCTATTCCGAGATCTCTTTACCATCTTCTACGAGCCTCTCGTACGAGTCTACAAGTCGGCAAACGTGTACAATAGTGTTACTGACTTCGCCGTCTTTATTGATGACATGATCCAGGTAAGAGAAGCAGCTATCTCCGAATCGAAACTGCATGCTAACATGTGTATAGGTCGTCGACAAGTGCAGAGAGCAAGATGCATCGGCTGATCCAAACCAGACTGTTCAGGCTTTCATTGATCTTTGCCAGCGACACGAGCACAACTTTTACAAGTTTGTCCATGAAGTGCATACTCATGATAATGGCCTCTTTACACAGCTCATGGGCTGGATTGAGGGTATCCTCGAGTTCTTGCGAAAGGGCCCTAAGAACGGAACCCTTAATGTCAACGCCTTGTTCGAGGGCGGTGTCAGTGCTGGAATTCTGGATAAAGACAAGGCAATTGCAGAGATCAACTCTCTTATTGCATGGCAAGAGGCTCGAAAGAAGTGGCACAACGATAAAACCAGGCAGAAGATGGCAGCCGAGGGCCATGCAGGAAGTGACATGATGCCAACGGCAATGGCTTTCAACTCATCAGACTTTGGATTAGACAGCGAAGACCTCGAGGACATGGCTTATGATGATGGCTCAGAGGACGAGGCAGAGGCAGAGGCAGAAGATGAGTTGGATCCCATCGAGGCTGAGAGGCGACGCAGAGCCAAGCGACAGGATCGCTTGCGACGAAGCGCTGGAGAGCCCGTTAAGCCTCCTGTGAGAGAAGTCCACAAGCTGACCGACAATTTCTTGGTCATGCTTCGTGAAGTATTATCGAATTAGATTTAGTAAGATATCCTGGTTGCGGTTGCATACGGGTTAGGAGGACTTGTTTTACAAGGGAAGAAAGAGAAGGAGTTGGCTGTACTGATTCTGGCAGTATAAAGATACAGAGCGACATGATTATAAAGTCAGGGAATGATGGAGAATGGTAGAGCCAGTAGACGTCAAGATTCTATCTTTAATTCTTGAATGTCCTGGCGTTTAAATGTGACGTATCTCATATTTTATTGTGGTCTGAGAGGTCTAAGACCAAGAAGTAGAATACGAAGGTGTCCTGAGGAATGCCTTTCAACATCTGATCAAACTTTACGAATATATATGATCATAAGTTCCAAGGCTCCCATCATGACGCTTAGGTTAAGCGTAGTCTTTTATTGTTTTAGCTCATCACAGGAGAAAGAGGATTCTTTCCACGTTCTATTTGAACCCTGTGAGTTGTCAAGGCTTTAGACTGCAGTACGAAAACCGGACTTTGATGACCGGCCCCGAAAATTGGTTCCGGGCCGGGTCGTGTTGTTACGACTGACAGCAGCTGGAGGTGGAGCCGTCAGCACATGCCGTTGGTATCGGAATAGGCGGGGGAAACGGGGAGCCGAAGGGCAAAATGTACATCCGCGGACACGTGATGAGATTGTCTTTAACGTCATGGATTTGTTAGACTCACAAAGGCGAATCTTCCCGATCCATTGGGCTTTGATGTTGGACGAAGATCGAAGGAGGATAACATTGGATGCAGTATTATGAGAACAGTTGAGAATTAAAAAACCAATTGGCTTCGACAACGACACACCTCGGACTCAAGGAGCTCTATCATTTGACAGCACAGCGAGGTCATTGACTTCCGAGTCCCTATATCTTCAGTGGCTTACAGCGTCCACGTCCAGTAGGCGGCGAATAATCGGCGCTGCTAATAAGCCAACGCTGATTGGTTGGATCAACCGAGGAGCCGAGAGAATCCGTCCGATCGAGGCTCGCGAAGGACGAGAGACCCAAAAAAACATCAAGGGGAATTGTCGATTGGTTGGACAGTCAATTCAATCCATTCTCTCTCTCCTCCAAAACCACATCTAACAAAAGTCCTGCTCCTCCGCCACCCGAGGATATCGTCAAATACCACCCTTTCGATTCTCCCCGCGGATGCAGTTTGGTCTTGGTCATAGTGACTTTAGTTGATGATGGCTTCTTCTATGGCAATGAGGAGATTGGCCGTCGGCCCTGCTGTGAGTAGTCCCTGGTCTGGCTTCTGCGATGGCATCATGAAACAGATTGTCCGCCGCAGAAGCTTCGTCAGCTCCTCAATGCGCTTTGCTAACCTCTTGATAGTTCACGCGGGCTGCTAGGTTCCCTTCTCGAGCTTTCTCCACCACTCGACCTGTTGGTACGCTTCCATCCGAATCCTACGCGCAGCTTTGAAATACTGACGAGCTGTCCACAGCCCGAGTTATCACTGGCAATGGTCCTCTGCGAGCTAAGGAGGCCTCTCCTTTCGTGAGCAACAAATACGCCGTCATCGTACGTCTACCCGATCATCCGCGAATCACAGATCTCGTCAATTGACACTTTTCAGGACCACGAGTATGATGCTCTCGTCGTTGGTGCTGGTGGTGCCGGTCTGCGAGCTGCTTTCGGTCTCGCTGAGGCTGGCTTCAACACTGCCTGTATCTCCAAGCTTTTCCCTACTCGATCTCACACCGTCGCCGCCCAGGGTGGTATCAACGCTGCCCTAGGTAACATGCACGAGGACGACTGGCGATGGCACATGTACGATACCGTCAAGGGTTCCGATTGGCTGGGTGACCAGGATGCTATTCACTACATGACCCGAGAGGCTCCTGCTTCCATTATCGAGCTTGAGAACTACGGCTGCCCCTTCTCGCGAACTGAGGATGGCAAGATGTGAGTCTGGACTTTGAAATCCGCCCACACAGCGGCTACTGACAATTTCATCAGTTACCAGCGAGCTTTCGGTGGTCAATCCAAGCAGTACGGAAAGGGTGGACAGGCTTACCGATGCTGCGCTGCTGCTGACCGAACCGGCCACGCCCTTCTTCACACTCTCTACGGACAGTCTCTCCGACACAAGACCAACTACTTCATCGAGTACTTCGCCCTCGACCTGATTATGCAGGATGGTGAGTGCCGAGGTGTCCTGGCCTACAACCAGGAGGACGGCACCCTGCACCGATTCCTTGCCAACCACACTGTTCTCGCTACTGGTGGATACGGCCGAGCCTACTTCTCTTGCACATCTGCCCACACCTGTACCGGTGACGGTATGGCCATGGTTGCCCGTGCCGGTCTCCCCAACCAGGATCTTGAGTTCGTTCAGTTCCACCCTACCGGTATCTACGGAGCTGGTTGCCTGATCACTGAGGGTTCTCGTGGTGAGGGTGGTTACCTCCTCAACTCTGAGGGTGAGCGATTCATGGAGCGATATGCCCCCACCGCCAAGGATCTTGCCTCTCGTGATGTCGTTTCTCGATCCATGACCATGGAGATCCGTGAGGGCCGTGGTGTTGGTGCTGAGAAGGATCACATCTACCTCCAGCTCAGCCATCTGCCCGCCGAGATTCTTGCTGAGCGTCTGCCCGGTATCTCTGAGACCGCTGGTATCTTCGCTGGTGTTGATGTCCGCAAGCAGCCCATTCCCGTTCTTCCTACCGTCCACTACAACATGGGTGGTATTCCTACACGATACACTGGTGAGGTTCTTACCGTTGACGAGAAGGGTGAGGACAAGGTTGTCCCTGGTCTGTACGCTTGTGGTGAGGCCGCTTGTGTGTCTGTCCACGGTGCTAACCGTCTGGGTGCCAACTCTCTTCTCGATCTTGTTGTCTTCGGTCGTGCCGTTTCGCACACCATTCGTGACAAGTTCAACCCCGGTGACGCCCTGAAGCCTGTTGCCGCTGATGCTGCTTCCGACCACATCGAGGTCCTCGACAAGGTCCGAACTGCTGATGGTCCTAAGAGCACCGCTGAGATCCGACTTGCCATGCAGAAGGCTATGCAGACTGATGTCAGCGTTTTCCGAACCCAGGAGAGTTTGGACGAGGGTGTTCGCAAGATGAAGGAGATTGATGGCATGTACAGCCAGGTTGGCATGAAGGATCGCAGCATGATCTGGAACTCTGATCTCGTTGAGACTCTCGAGCTCCGCAACTTGCTCACCTGCGCGTAAGTTTTTACTCTATTCTGACACACCGAAGTAATATTGACACGATGTACAGTATCCAAACTGCCACCTCTGCCGCCAACCGAAAGGAGTCTCGTGGTGCTCACGCCCGCGAGGATTTCCCCGAACGAGATGACGAGAACTGGATGAAGCACACCCTTTCTTTCCAGAAGGAGCCTCACGGCAAGGTCGACCTGGCCTACCGAAAGGTCATCGCCAACACCCTGGACGAGGCCGAGTGCAAGCCCGTGCCACCCTTCAAGCGTGTGTACTAAGCGTTTGCTGATCTGGACACGAAGAAGTACTTGGGAAGGAGTTTTTGTTAGCTTGTTGGGAAACTTGGCATGCATGATTCTACGCAGGGCAGCGTCTCCTTTGTGACAAGATGTGCGGTATATATATCCTTTGGGAAGAGGAGGCGGGCATGATAAGCAGCGAGAGAATGGTCTCTGTTGGGTCTTAGGATGAAGACTTGGCAAGGGACGTGTATTTGTCGACATTTTGTAGTTCAAAAGAAGTTAAGAGACTTAAAAAGAAGATTTTCTATGTACCTTGTGTCACTATGTCTACAACCTATTGTTTTGCTTGGTAAGATTGATACTTTCGTTTAAGAGCCTAATTTTAGTTCTAAACCCATATGCATTATTAGACCCGTCAAATGTTGGTCTAATTCATGAAAGCTACAAGCTCGACCCAACATCAAAGTTCTTAGGGGCACTGCACATAAGTAATTCAATGATCGATGGGCAGAATAGTGCGTTCACGTATTTGATGGAGTTGTGTCTGCGGTGAATAGGTCTATGCCATTGTTCTCTCCGTCCAACGCTGTGGTGTACCTGTTGTTCACGAGGAGTCTAATCCAGAACAAAGAATCTCAATACAATGATTGCATGTAAGAGGCAACGTTCAGTGAATTTACTGATAACAGTGAATTGTTGCAATGGCCGTCTCTATTATAAAATGGCACATTCTTTCGACGCTGTAGTCTCAAGTCTACAACTCATCTTAGCTTCCTAAGCACCAGACTTCGCATCTCAGCAGCCAAACCCAACTGTCGTCCTAAGTTCATCACCACTCCCCTTCAGGTACGCAGTAGGATTTCATAAACGTTACGTGACTACGTATATCAGCTCTCACCAGGCCCTCCCTATCCAATATGTGCCGTCAAGTCACCCGCGTTGCCTCGTGCTGGCTCTGTAAATCGAGACTCGAACCTTTTGGCCGATTCTTCCCTTGCGGTACCGTTATCACTGCAGGGAAAAAGGGCTGCGACATTCTGGAGCTAAAGGAAAACGTCGGCCCTGGGGATTTGCTATGTCATGTGTGCCTTAAGATTACTGATGGGAAGAACAAGCTCAACAGGAAGCAGACTCTACCCGAGTCCCCCCAGGCGGTGGGAAGATGTGAGTTGGCAGTGATGGGGTAGAGACTGGACATTGAACGTACTGAGACTGAAAATCAGGAATAGGATAAAAAAGGATTTAGTGGTGGTGGTATCTCCTATGCTTGTTACTTCCTTGTGTTGGTATCTCTCTATGTTATTGGTATAATGCGTGGAAAACGAAACGCAAGTCGCTAGCTGTCAATGAGCACGACTATCTGTTTGAGACAGAATCTTCGCTAAATAGCCACCCTTCTTCCTCGTCTCTGGGTATATCCCCCTCAGTCCTCTCAAAGTTATTTTGTAATGTGGACGACTTTGCTTGTGTTCTCTCGTAGTAAGCCACGAAAACTAGAATCATGTGAACGAGACTGAACAAACCAATTGCAAGTCAGTAAGATAAAAATGTGAGACTTTAACATAGCAGTAGACTTACACTTTGGTGATGCCGAAACATCCAAGCGCTCGTCTCCCAAGATGTGACTCGTCTGTGCTTGGAGCTGAGCCGGGAACTGCGTGATCCGAAGGACCGAAATAACCACAGGTAAGTGACAAGATTGCAAAGAGAATCGACAAGGGAAGATCGAGGTAAATCCGTACGGAGGGACTAAAGCTGCGATATCTTCTGGTCCAGAGATGGATAGAGTCCGCAAAGTTCCATATTAGAGCAAGGGTAGTCTAAGTTGTTTTCTTCGTTAATAGGTGAAAGAGTCATGAGAATAGATAGGTACATACGATAACCCCAAAGAAGATGATGGAGATTGTTCCATCACTAGAACTAGAGGCCAATAAAGAGACAATGACAAGAAGAAGAGCGTCAACACAGATGGAGAAGAGACGAAGGTTAAGTCTGGCCTTCCATATATGATCTTTGGCGGGAAGAGATGATGTATTGTGAGCTGACAACGGTTGTACCTGTTCTCGAGGCTGGTCTAAAGGTTGATCTTGTGTTGGTGTTGAGCCTTGCTTAGGTGTAGAATCGAAGTCGTCATGATACTGCGGTCCAGCCATTGTAAGTGGAATAGCCATCCTGCAGCTACGACTGCACTTGATCAACAAATATGCCAAGAAATGGAAAGAAGAAAATTGATGCGATCAGACGAGATTACATAAGAGGAAGAAAAGGATGAACACAGAGCCGTCATCTTTTAATGCTTACCGCTCATAATGGTAAAACGAATCCTGAAGGAAGATGGATATATTTCTAGAGCCAGAGGACCCCTGTTTAGGTACCCGCGGACCCGTGCTACGCCAAATGAGGGGCTCATGGAGGCTCAGCTTCCGAGAGTCTCTTTTAGTAGCCAAACTGAACTGACAAGGCAATACCCTGTCAAAGTTCATAGCTATGCCTATTGTCTCTTGGCGATGTTGCATTTTGAGGCTGATTCCAAGTGATTGACAGGATATTGCGGCCGGTGACTAGTGGAACTGTCGGCAGTTGTCCGTCTATGAAACAACTCTATTTTAAACTGTATACTTTTTATTTCACCTTTCCTCCTTCCTATCCTGTTCCTCGCTTTGTTCTTCATCTTCTGTTTGTGTTATCACGGGCTTTTCTCGTCGAGGATGCCAACCTCCTGTCCAGCCAATCCATCCCTTTTCCCTGGGTCCTCTTGCGACAGCAATCAAGATGGACAATCCGACGAATGCGACTGTTCATATCCACATTAGCAATTTGCTTGCGAAAGAAGAGAGTTTTGAGAACGCAGAGACTGTTGAGTTGACTTACTGCTGCACCCACCGCTTCTCCTCCAGCCTCCACTAGCGTATAGTCTGTTTCCCACCGCCGTGCCTGTCAATTGACCAGCAAACGCCAGAGCCATATAGGCCGTGTTAACTCTATTTCGCGCCTTGGGATTGATGCTGAAGATGGCTGCGCGGTTTGACACTTGTGCTGTCTGCATACCGACATCTATACCGATAGCCTGAATCACAGGTCCAGCAACAGTGAAGTTTCCAGTGAAAGTTCCCACGATAGCTCCAGTCAACGCCAGGATCTGGCCGTCTATTGTCGAGAGTAGAGGCACATAACGATCAATCAGCCTCCCAATCAAGGGGATCGACAAGATAGTCGCAAGCGCAGTAAGAGAAAAGAGACCAATCTGTAGAGATGTATAGTCAAAGGGCGGAGAAGCGAGTAGAAATGTCAATGTTGTCCAAAACGACGTGAACACAGCTGACAGCGAAAAGGCAATGAGACAAGCCTGTATCAGAACAGGCTCAGTGACCATCATACGAGGAATAGACCAAAGAGCATAGAGATAGTTCAGCCCATCCGGATTGGTAGACGGATAGTCAGGCATGAAGCAGAAGAGCACAGCAACCATGAGGTACTGCAGGCCGCATGCCAGCCAGTAAATGTTGCGCCAACTTGTGAAATTCGCTACCACTCCTGAGAGCAACCTCGCCATCAACAGGCCCAGCATAAGTCCTGATGTGACGATAGCAAGAAGAGAGGCCTTTCGATGCGCTGGCGCAAAGTCTCCCACTAGGGGAACCATCAGCTGTGGTGTCACTGTGGTAGCACCGCATACAAAAGATAAGGCACGGAAGACGGTAAAGTCATTTGTTACACAGAGTCCTATCCACTACATGATGTCAGCTGCTGGATATAGTAATATGCTACAGAGCTTACCATTGTTGCAGTGGCCAAAACTAGAGCTATGATGAACGGGCGTCTTTCGAGAATATCCCCGAGCGGTAGAACAAAAATGAGACCAGCTGCGTAGCCTGACTGTAACAAAGTTGCAACCTGGGATGATTCTTCGTATGAGACATTGAAAGTTGCGGCTATCTTGTTGAGAATTGGCTGGTTGTAGTAGAGGTTGGCAACTGTGATACCTGATGCCTATTTCTGTCAATCCATATTGACTTTTTGGAGTTGAGGTGATTAATTAACATACCATGGCGTAGAGACAGCAATGTCTCATAGACAAAGCTGGTGGCGACTCATCGTTCCATCGACAATTCTTTGGTGTCAATATCCTACGAAGGAAACTCGTTTCATACTTTGAAGACTGCAACACGACGTTGCCGGAGCCCATTTCTTCAGCTGACTCGACTGAATTGCGAACCTTGGTGTCCTCGGCTGAATCTTGACTCGGAAATGTTTCCGTGATGCTATCACCAGAGACATTTGGCCTCTCAGGTTGATTCGAGGACGTCATCGTTGCTCAACAGACACGTTGATGAGAGTTAAACAGAAACGGTGATCAACAAATAGTCAACATGCTAAGAACGCGAAAAAGGCGTACCCTTGTGGGAGTTATATAAAAGATGATCAACAATGGCAAAAAATTAGCATGATCAATAGTCGTCAAAGTGGGTTATTGTCTAACTACATATTCCCAATGGAGTTGCGGAATGGCAAACACGGAGTTGGCTAGCTATCTAAGCAGAAAGCACGCAAGACAATGGACGGGGATTACGACATTCTGCTTCTTTTCCCTCCTTTTGTCCATGGAAATGGGGTCAACTAATGTTGTGCTGCTAGGAGAGGTTGACCGGATATAAATGTCCGTAATATCCGCCTCTCAGAGAGTCAGCAGCTTCGTTGCAACCCTAGATATGTAATACAGTTCGGGTTCCGTATGCAGCCGTTGAAGACTAATCAACCCAAATTTAATTAAGCTCAGATGAATCGGTACGTAGGGTCTTGATATCATAGACTTTGAAGCCAAAGAATGAAAGAAGAACAAGCCTAGCTATAGTTGCCATATATAAGCTATTGTGATGAATTATGGCCAGGTCATTAGAAGTTTGGGATCGTTATTAAGGTTGGAGTACAGCTACAATGCCAGAGGCCAAGAAAACTAGAGCTGAAATTGGTATAATACGAGGTTTCTTGTCTACAAGTCATCTTTATTCCAATTGACTAAGACCATCCCAAAATATCACTGATAGTCGGCACATGAAGGCCCAAAGCAGAGAGTCTGAACACAAGGCATATCCCAAATCTAGTCCTTTTCATGAATGGCATCTACTATAACATGGCAAGCATTTAAGATTTAACCGTCCTTTTGACAAAATACATCCTCCCCGTTTCACACCAACTCCATCCACTCCCAGCCCCAGTCAACTTTTGTTAGAAGGCACTCCCAAAGTTTACCTCTTCTTGCCCTTGCGCTTGCTAGCCTTGCCTTGCGAAGCGCCAGATGCCTTGGCCTTGGTGAGAGAATCGGTGCTCTTGTCAAGAAGCTCAAAGTCCTCGCCGGCGGAGTCAGTGCTGGGGGTGGGCTGGGGAACATCAGAGTCCTCATCCTCAGCGGGGATCTCGATCTCGAGGTCGGTGGGCTTCTTGGAAAGGAAGCGGCCGGCAGTGATGTTGAACAGGAAGATGGGTGCGCGGAAGACTGCGGTATCCTTGATGGTAGGCTTGGCAAGCTCGTTGGGCTATCACATGTTAGTTTAGCCATTTCGACAGAATTGTGATAACTTACGTCAAGGAGGAACTCATGGACCTCGCCCTCCTCATCCTCTCCCTCGAGGTAAACATCACCAAGGGAGTCAACAACAAGGATCTTGCCATTCTCAGCAACAACTCGCTTGCGAGCACCAGTAGGTCCAGCAGCAGGGGTAGGAGTAGCAGTTCCAGAGGAAGCCTGAGCAGCACGGCGCGTCTTCTTAGCAGGACGAGCACCATCGCGCTTGGCCGCCTTCTCCTGCATACGGCGCTCTCGTCGGTTCTGGGGCAGAGGAGGAGCCTCTTCCTCGTCGCTAGCGGGCGCGGGAGATGCAGCAGGGGCTGGAGCAGGAGCTGCGTCGACGCCAGGGATGTTAAGACCACCACCCCAAGCGGTGTCGCGGGCGAACTTGATGTAGCGCTCGACAAACTCCTTCTGTCGCTTCCAGCTCATGTACAAAGTGAGGTAGTGAATACCACCACCTACAACGAGGAAAAGACCAACGATGACCGTGCCCAGGCCGGGGCGGTATCGGTTGTAGTAGTAGTCGGTGCCCTTCCAGAGAGGGAAGCCATTGGACAGGAAATGGTCATATCGGTCGCGCTCGGGGCCACGAAGGATGTTAGCGATGAGGGAGAGACGAGCCTGAGCCTCGCCGGCCTTCTTCACAGCAGCCTTGATCTCAGCATTGGTAGGAGGCTTAGTCTTTGCGCCGGCCTTCTTGTCCTTTCCAGCCTTGGATCGCATTCCCTGTCTGACCTTGTCCGGGTGCAGATTTCGGGTCTGCTTGCGATAGGCCTTGGTAATATCATCGAGCGAAGCAGAGGGAGGGACGCCGAGGATGTCGTAGAAGGTCGCAGCGGGATCGGTCTCATACTTTGAGATCTCATCTCGAATGCGAAAGATTTCGCGATCTGGGAGGATGGAAATTAGTTAAGACATGAATCAGAGGGGAGAGTAAAACATACCTTCTTTGCTCCAGGCGGCTGCCAAGGGGCTGAAGAGGGCGAGAAGCCCAACGGACAAGTACGAGATCTTCATCTTCAACCGTCGATGCGATGAAGAAGAGAGGAAGAAGCGGTACAGCAAAAGGGAAAAAAAGAAGACAGAGAAGAAGAGATGAGAGAGGGCAGGGGGTTGTAACGGTTCCTGGGCTAGAGCGTAGCTTAGATCTTCATCCCTACCTCTACAGTACTTTTTTTAGTGGAGGGGGGGAACCTATTGCAGAAGGCCAGCTGTCCAATACTGCACTACAGTACTGGTCAAACTCACCCAATACAAACGCAAAGGCAAGCGCCTCAATTGAGGAGTTTGGCCAAACATAAGGTACGTAGGCGGGCTGTGATAATGTATTGCAAATAAATTAATTGCTACTGTAACCACTGTTTGTGGCTTTTGAGGCAACGAGACCCTTTATGTTGCACTATTTGGGGTTGTATAACAGGGGTTCAAGCATGTCTACCCCTTCGGATACAATGGGCATTTTCAATTCTCGATCCCTACCCAAAGCCACAATATCAACTGCCGGTGTCATACATGTCAACTCGATACTCAGACTCTTGCTGCAGATGACGCTTGAAGAATTCCCTTTGGCGAGCAAGACCATACTTCTCTCCCCCACAGCCATGTCCACCACCAGGAATAAATAGAAACTCATAATTCTTACCCGCCTTGTTCAAGGCATTCACCATTTGAAACGTTGAAGATGGATCGACATTATCGTCCATATCTCCAGCAATCAGCATCAAGGGCCCCTTGAGTTTCTTGGCGTGAGTTATGTTAGATGCTTTCTCATATGCCTCATCCACTGGGTATCCCATCCACAATTCGTTCCACCATAACTTATCCATGCGGTTATCATGACAACCTGAATCTGCTATACCGGCTTTGAAGAAATCACTGTGGTGAAGCATTCCTGCTACAGCGTTTTGTCCTCCTGCTGAAACGCCCATGATTCCCACTCGAGAGAGGTCCATCCATGGTCGTGAAGATGCTGCAGCTTCCAACCAAGCGATATGGTCTGGAAGCCCTGAATCGTGAAGATTCTTATAGCAGACATCATGGAAGCTTTTGTTTCGCCAGTTTGTACCCATTCCGTCAATGACCACGACGATGTACCCTTCATCTGCCCATCGCCGTCGATCTGAGAGAGTTGAAAATGCTTTGGGGACCCGAAAGTTATGAGGCCCAGCATAGATCTCATCAAACACGGGATATTTCTTGGTGCTGTCAAAGTCGACGGGTCGAATGATGATTCCGTATATAAGTGTCTTGCCATCCCGGCCAGGGGAAGCGAACCTCTCGGGAGAAGACCATCCCTTATCTTCCAACTCTTTCGAATCCGTCTTCTCGAGTGTCATTATCTCTTCTCCAGACTCGCTTTCACGAAGAACTGTTGTCGGTGGGCAATCTATCCTTGACCAAGTGTCTATCAAGTAGCGTTTGTCTGGAGAGAAAGACCAAGAGTGAGTTCCATCTCCATCTGTGAGAACCTTGAAATCTGACCCATCGAAATTGACTCTTGCTAGATGTGCGTGATAGGGGTCTTCACCGTCCTTCAGTCCATAGCCTCGCACCCAGATTCGACGATGATCTTTGTCCACAGACTCTACAAAATTGACCATCCATGACCCTTTTGTGATCTGGTTCTTGACTGAGCCAGTTATGAGGTCGATCAGATACAGATGATTGTATCCGTTGCGCTCACTAGCCCAGATGAGTTCATCAGAGTCTCTGAGGAGCTTAAAGTATGACTTAGTATAGTCTACAAATGTGCGGCTCTTCTCTTCCACGAGCGTCCTGACACTCCCGTCAACTTTGATACCAATCAATCTGGTATGTTGATGGCCACGCTCGTTAAAATAAAAGAGATATTCCTGGCTGTTAGGATTCCATTCCAGATTGCTCACTTGGTAAGGGTCCCTGAAAAGCGAATCGTCAGTTGCAACTTCGCTATGAGTGTTGAGGTTAAAGAGTCGAGGTCTGTCGACCCTGACACGGTCACCTGGTTTGAGATATGTCTTTGTGTGAAGTTTTGGCTCAATCTGATCTTCTGGAGATGATTCCACCAGGTTGATCTTACGGTCTTGCCCCGGGGTATACTGCCATGCGACTGCATGCTGCTTGTCTGGCGATATGTATAAGCGTCTTTTGTCGTAAGGGCTCTCTTCGTTTCCTTTCTCAGACAGTTCAAAGGCTTCATCGTTCTCATTTTTGTACCATACGTTGAAGTCTCTGACATAGAGACATGGGCCGTTTTCGGGCTCCGTTGGTTCTTCATCAGTTTCAGAATCTTCATCGTCGCTGGGCGGAGATGCCTCAGGGATAGAGTCACTGAGATGCTCGATGATAGCGATATGATTTCCCTCGTCAGGTGCTGAATAGACTGCCCTGGATTTTTCGTTCGACACATCTACCAGTCGCCAAACATGGCCCACGTATGTAATCTGTCGTTTTGTTTCGCCATTCCTGATCGACATATATGGAATAGCTTTTGCTTTCCAATCGATCCAAAACACCCTGAGGGTTTTGCCTGTACGATTCACAAAATCGACGGTGACTTTAGTGTCACTATGTGCAGAAATGACTTCTTGTTGGAGCAGGTGATCTGGTTCAGTGGTGAATTGTCCCTCCCACTCTTCGAGTTGACTATTTGGCCCAAACTGCCACTTTCGATTGTCGAAGCGGAATCGGACACATGATTCGTCTGGGACCGGTTCAATCCAGTTGAAAGGAAGAGAGAATTGGTCAATCTCTTCGTTTGTCTTCTCGCGCAGAGCCTCAGCGAGTTGCCTGTGGTCAAACGCTAACTCGCGAATCTTTCCACGGACATCAACAAAGAGAAACTGGCATTTGGCAGGTGAGATATTCTGCTTATACCAAAATGCGTCGCCTCCTGGTAGCCAGCGAGGCGTCACATTTGTCGAGTCGATGTATTGCTGTGCTAGTTGCTCCATTACTTTACTGATAAGACTCAAGAATAAAGACGAAAGCGAGGTTCAAGAGGAATAAGTTAGACATGCTGTTGCCTAATCATCGTTTTGGTCATCTTTTAGCTGAGGCATGTATGCATGCATGCGTCTACGGGTAGTCCTATTGGGTGTCACGCGGTCATGGGCGGGATTCTATACATTTATAAACCTACTTCAAGCTTAGGCCTACTTATCATGGGACATCACAGTTTGGGAGAATCTGTAATCGTGTGTAATAACTCCCAGTCAATACTGTCTTCTTCTTGCCATTAAGTCAGTACAAGTTGGTGAGCTGATGCATACTGTTGATCAGCGAACTTATACCTTATTAAGCACTTAGATATGACTGAACTTGAATAAAAAGTAACTCTCGTCTTTTATACTCCTTCTATCTATTGCCCATTACAAAAGGGAAAGATGCTTTCCGTGTACTGCAATGATTGATGACCAGAGATCGTGTGTAAGTAGTTGTCAGTCACGTGCTCAGCGCCAGACAGCACACCTACAGGCTATAAGAAACTTAGTGCAAAACCACCACCAAAAAGAAACCATGAAACGAGAACAACTCAAAATACCAAAATCGAAATAGGAAAAATTACAAAAAAATATGAAACCTAGCAATTGCACGTTTCGATCGTGCGACCTCCGGGTTATGAGCCCGGCTGCGTCTGTTAGTACAGGTTGTGTGATGCAGATTGTGAGATAGACATACCGCGCTTCCACTGCGCCAAATTGCTTTCTTGGTGAAAGAGTGTGGGCTTATTTGAACATATACCTCCACCCCGAGTGACTCACTGAGCCCCCCACTGCCCTCAGAGTCACCAGTAGCATCACAGTGTTGGAAGATCGAGAATTCAAAGAGTTGTTAATGAGTTGAAGCGAAAGCCAAAGAAATTATATAAATCTAATTAAAATGGCACAGTAATATTGATCCCTATTGCGCAGAGTTGGATGCGTGTTTGGCCTGGAACGCATATCTAACGTCTTCATCAGCCTCCCATAATGAGCTTCGGTCAACATCAGGATATTCTTCATCTCATGCATTCCGAAATGTACCTTGTAGTCTTGATATCGTAATACCTCTCTCGCATAATACGAGTCGCCAGAATGAGAGCCTTACAGTCTTGTACTGAACTCAAAAAATGTTCTCGGATGCAGCTCTGCTTTTTAGCAGTCACCAGGATAATAGTAGAAAGAGATATCCCCAAGTTTTACTGATGTGGATTAGTTTTGACATAAAACCAGAAGCGTACCTAAAAGTTGTTGAGCCCATCTCAAACGCTCACACTGAACAGTGACAGTATGCAGACCTCACGAGCCATCTGTGAGGTATCATGAATGGACCTCTCAATCGACTTGCAACGCAAATCATGAATTTAGTCACTAGGATTAAAACTGCATGAAACAATCAGCCAAGTACGTATTATGGTAAAAGAGCCACTCGAATTGAATAAAGACGTGACTGGTATGAGCTATCTGACAGATACAGCACTGGAATATACATAGACGTATATGCCCCAATATGATATGAAGAAACTAGATGCTTGATCCCTTAGCGATGCTTGTGAAATTTTGTAATGCCGCCCAACCAAAATTTTCACTCCTCAATGATTGTTGAGCCCTTTTGAGCTTTTTGAGTAGCATTTACCCAGCAAACATGACCCCCATCCCCTATTCATTCCTCAGCCTCAACGTAATCACTATCGCTGTCGGCATCGGTCATATTAACGATATTGTTGTCATTGGTGTAGTTATACAAGGATCGACGAGAGCCCATCTGTACGTCATCCTCGTCATCAGTATCGTTCTGACCGGTAGAGTCGAAAGCGACACTTCCACAAGCAATGCTCTTGTTCTTGTAGTAGACTTGAAACTCCAAGGAGGACCCATCGCTGATCATGCGCAGTTCGTAAGTGATTCGGTGGAATACCTGGCCGTCTTCGTTGGTCCATACCGGTATGGTATCCCATTTGGGAAGCTCGGAAGATTTTATAACGCACATAGGCTTGACGGAATCGTCCTTGCGGGTCGGGGGAGTAGAAGCGTCCGAGGTGACGATGTCGATTTGGAGATCCTGGTCGGGGCTCGTAAGGTCCTGCCAGAAGGATGCACAAACGGGGTCATACGTAGAGACAGAGTCACCCTGGAGAAGTTAGAAATTAACATAAATGGACCCATTTGACTTACGATCTCAACAAACCACCGTGCCTGCTCGACAGCAAGGAACTTTTGCTGACCATCGTCCCAAACTCGGTCCTTGGCATCATGCACTTTGGCGTCAAAGGGCAAAATGTTCACAAGTGTTCCGTAGCTGTGACGAGATACACGTGAGGCGACCGCAACTGTGATTGAACTGGTATGATTGGTTCTCGCCAGTCCATGTAGGACAGCTCCTCGAAGCACAGCGGTCCAGCTACAAATAATTGTCAACCAACGGAATTTCAAGAAGCGTCGAGATGACCTACGGCTTTTCACCGTCCTGTTGAAGAACGTCTATTCTGTTTCCAACAGCATCCTGAAGGTGTTCATGCAAATAAAGAGACCTTCCAAAGCCACCAACTAGGATGACAAACTAAACGATGTTAGGCAGTCTGTCATCGAACGAGATGACAAACAGACTCACCTTTGGCTTCTTCTTGTACTTGTGCTTGACTGCATCAACCTGCTTCTGAACGAGCTGTTTAACCTGCTCGACCACAGGGTCAAACACATTCTCGCGGATTTCGGAACTAGCACTGGGTTAGCTAGGACGAGGTAGATACCACGAAGACGCCCGTGAAGGTCTTGATAGAGAATTATGAACATTCCCGGGGCGCCACGATGGGGCCATTTCAAGCACTTACACGTTGATACTGAACTTGGAAGGGAAGAAGTTGGTGTCCACGGGGCCGTCGTACGAGAGCTGTATGGGCAATTCTCCGCTGGACTTGGAGAAGGAGGACTTCAAGCCGCCTTCCCAATCAGACTCCATGATCCTGTGGAAGGTCTGTTTATCGAGCCTCTTCTGAGCCTCAAAAGGGATCGTTTCCTTTAGTAGCTTTAGAAACCTCTCGTCGAGGAACATGGCACCATATAGGCCACCTTGGTCGAGGTCAGTCAAACGTGCATCATACAGCGGCCCTGATGACTTACCATCGCCTTTGACGCTCTCACTCATAATTAGAGGATCAAGCTTCTCGATTTTGTAGGTAATGAGATCCTATTTTGTCAGAAGGGTTTCGCCAGGAAACGACAGCTACAGCTT